>NW_028261383.1:29703940-29981440 GCF_051295495.1 Thamnophis sirtalis | reverse complement strand
CTCTATCTCTCATTTGCTGGCTTTCAGCTTTCTTTCATAAGGTGGCTTGTGGGCAACATAAGATGGCTTGTGAGCAATTTGGTCTTTCAAGAGGAGGCTGGCATTTTGCTTTGTGTGGTAGCATCACCATCTTCCTGCTTACCTTTTGTTTAAATTAATAAAATCCTTAAAAAATAAAATAAAGAAGCCAAGGACCATGGCAGGAAAAACACAGCCTTGGGCGTATTTTATTTAAAAACACAGAAAACACCATCTATCTGATTTAAAAGGGAAATAAATGTGGTAGAGGCCATTTCAGCTATTTTAAAAATAATCCTTTTCTGGCAAGTGGTTGTTACTGTGTTAATATATGTCTTAACATAGAAATTGTTGCTGATTTGATGAGGTGAAAATCATACCTTATTTCACGTATTTGATTCTATGACTGAAGCAGCATAAATTAACAAGAAAATTAAAATTTACAATCCTGTCGTATGAAACAATAAATTAATGAATTGTTATATACAATTAATTCTTATATACAATGAGAAAAATTATTTAAAACATTAATATTAATAGTATGCAACTATAGGATCATTGCAAGCTATGATGATTAATATCTGTTGTGGCTAATATATAACAAAACCTTTATATGCTATATTTTTTAATTTTGACATATGTCATTAGCCATCTGTTTTGGAATATTATGGAAATTGATTATTCTATGCCATATGCTGTCTGAAAAGATAATAACAATAAAAGTAAATTATTTTATGGCAAAGGGTTACGTTTAATATTAAGGATTTAATGACTAACAATGGAAAGGGGCAACAGAATTAGAGAATTAGAATCCTTTTTTAATTTAAAGTTTTTTTATTTTTATACATCTCATTGCATGAATGGTTTGATTCCTGGGTGTCATATACTTCAATACCAATAAACATAACAGTATTATTCCTACTAGTTACATTTTAATTACATTTACTTTAATTACGTTTTTATTAATTTCATTTTTAGTGTTACTAACACATAATTTCTACTACCATTCTTCAATTCTAAACCTCCTCATGGTTCTACCATACACTGTATAATCTTAACATCCGTTTTTGCTATTTTCCACCTCTTCTTTCTACCTCTATTTTATCCCCCCCTTTCCTCTTCCCCTATCATTCTAATATTCAAGATGTGCTCCTTCTTTTTTCATTATTCAATATTTCAATATGCACTTCTAGCATTAATCATGATCTTTCAAGAATTTATGAAATTACTTAAATCTAGCTTTTCACTGTTAATCACATTTTTATAGATATTTATACAAATTCTGTTTATCTATTAGAGAGAATTAGAATTCTTTATTGGCCAAGTATGATTGGACACACAAGGAATTTGTCTTTGGTGCATATGCTCTCAGTGTACATAAAAACAAGATACATTCTTCAAGAATCATAAGGTACAACACTTGCTGATAGTCATAGGGTACAAATAAGCAATTAGGAAACAATCAATATCAATGTAAATCATAAGAATACAAGCAACAAATTTACAGTCTTGCAGTCATAAGTGAGAGGAGATGGGTGATAGGAATAATGAGAAGACTAATAGTAATAGTAATTCAGCCTTAGTGAATAGTTTGACAGTGGTGAGGGAATTATTTGTTTAGCAGAGTGATGCCGTTCAGGGGAAAAAAACTGTTCTTGTGTCTAGTTGTCTTGGTGTGAAGTGCTCTATAACTTTGACTTTGTCATGGCTAGCAAATTCTTGTTTTCTTCTGAGCGTTGCATGCTGAGAGACAATTTTTACAAACACTACAGGCTACTGTGGAAGAACAATATGAAACAAATAAATTTAAATTAAAAGATGTAAAAGTCATTAGAACAGACTGTACTTACCAGAAAAAAACCATAGAGATATCCATAACAATTAGAAATCAAAGAAATCCTAGAATAAATTCTCAAGAAAAAGGCAAGGAACATTATTTTCATATGAATATGGTTTTCTAATGTGAATTTTAAATAAAACCATCCAGTTGCTCAGACATTTTATTTATTTATAATTTATTATTTATTTATTTATTTATTTATTTATTTATTTATTTATTTATTTATTTATTTATTTATATTCTATGATTAGAATAATATAGGTTTTGCTGCAGGAATGCCCCTATGATTCATTTAGAGAAAATAAAATTTAGGATCAGGTCTAGATCCTCTGATTGGGGTCGCTTTGACCCTGAAGAAAGCATGAAAAAGAAGGGCCCACTTGTGTCAATGGGGTGTCAATGGGGTGTCAATGGGGCTGATCTTCTAATATCAAGACCCAAGGAAAATCCATCACTGTAAATGAATGATACAGATACTCTGAGCTTTCTGAGTTGGTGCACAAAGAACATTTGTTGTTGTGTTTTTTGATAACTTTTTTGATGTTAGGTATCCATTTAAGTCTTGAGATATTGTAGATCTTAGAAACTTGAAGGTCTCTACTGAGTTGTCTGGAGGTGGTAGTATAGGAGGGCTTCTCCAAAAATCTACACAATTTCTACAGTTTTGAGTGTGTTCAGCCCAAGATTGTTCCAGCCATACCACAGGAGTGAAAGTATGGAAAAGAAGCACCCTCTGTGTCAGTGGGGTGTCAATGGGGCTGATCTTCTAATATCAAGACCCAAGGAAAAGTCCATCACAGTAAATGAAAGATACAGATATCTGGCTTTTTTTTTCATTGAACAATGAATTTCTGACAATATTTCCTGCACTGCATACAGGTAGTGAGCTTCTGATGTGATCCTATCCTACTTTCACCTCCAAAAGGCTAACCAGATTATACATAAGAGGGTAATGCATTCGAACATTGGTTTCAGATTGTAGATTTCTGAACTTTCCATGGTAGATTCATAAGACTGCAATAGCACTAGCAATTACAATAGCACTTATACTTATATACTGCTTTACAGTGCTTTACAGCCCTCTCTAAGCAGTTTACAGAGTCAGCATATTTGCTCCCAACAATTTGGGTCCTCAATTTACTGACCACAGAAGGATGGAAGGCTGAGTCATCCTTGAGCCTGCTGAGATTTGAACAAATTGAAGGCAGCTAGCAGTCAGCAGAAGTAGCCTGCAGTACTGCACTCTAACCATTGTGCCACTATGGCTCAAAAAAATGATTACTTATAAATGTTTTTAAACAAACAGCTTCAGAAATGTGATCTGATTTTTTTTAAATGAACTGAACATGAAAAACTCAAACTCAAAATGAAATCTCTTCACTTGAAGTATACCCAGTATGATCTTGTGGCACATCCCACTCTTCTTCTTTGCTCTTCATGAGATCAACCAGCATCCACAGCTGTTACCAAACATCACCCTGGGCTACTGTCAGGTCTCCAAAAGATGCCCAAATTAATTTATGAGCCTTGAGAGAAAGTTCAAAAGAAATCCAAACATTTATTTGGAGTAACATTTTGGTGATACCTGCCGTGGAGCAATATCTGATTTCCATTTAATGGTGATAAGAGGGTGATGCATTCCATAACTAATTTCAGATTTGTTCAATTGTCCAGTTTCCAGATTAGACTCATAAAACAACAATCCAATTGATTAGTTATTAATTTCATAAAAGAATAGCGTCAGGTAATATGAAGTGATTTGATGAATTGAAGATGAAAACCCCACATTGAGATGAAAACCAACTGAAGTCTCTTATCTTGCAGTATACAGAGTATGAGCTTCTGGCACGTCCTGCCCTTCTTCTTTGCCATTCATGAGGTCAACCAGAAATCAAAGCTGTTACCAAACATCACCCTGGGCTACAGCATCTATGAGAACTTTTTCAATGCAAGGTTAACATATGAGGTCATGTTGGATTTGCTTTCTACGGGGCAGGAGAATGTCCCAAACTACAGTTGTGGAAAGCAAAATAATCTGTTGCCTTTGCTTGAGGAGACAGAGTCTGATCTCTTTGGTCAAATTTCCACCATGCTGAGCATCTACAAAATCCCACAGGTATGAATGAATACTGAAGCTAATCTCACTCTACAAATAGCCCCACAAAGCAATAGCAATAGTACTTAGACTTATGTACCGCTTTACAGCACTTTTACAGCCCTCTCTAAGTGGTTTTCAGAGTCAGCATATTTGCCCCCAACAATCTGGGTCTTCATTTTACTGACCTCAAAAGGATGGAAGGCTGAATCAACCTTGAGCCTGGTGAGATTTGAACTGCCAAACAGCAGGCAGTCAGCAGGCAGCAGAAGTAGCCTGCATTACGGCATTCTAACCACTACGCCACCATGGCTCAAAAGGTCAAATAATAAATAAAATTAGTGAGCCAATGAAGTTTAAAGAAGCCCTGAAATAGTATCAGGCATTAAAATAATTCTTTTTTCATTCTGATATCCTTTTTGCAGTTGAACAAACCTTCATTCATAGTTGAACTGAAATGCTCTAAACCAGGCGTCCCAAACCTTTTGGACCTCGGGGACCACCAAATTCATAATTTTAGATCCCATGGACCACTAATAGGATCTGCCTAGACTGGCCGGGGGGGTGTAGCTAGGTGGTCATGTGATTGGGTGGGTGTGGCCAACTTGATGTCATTCATATTGAGGGGCACCTCGCTGGCCTCTATTCACCTCTCTCCTTCCAGCCACTCCTCACCTGCCCGCCCAGGCTCCTTAGGGCCCCAACAGGAAGCTGTTGTTGGAGCTAAGCAGCCACCATGAGAAAGAGTTGGCAAAACAGCTGGCTCAGTTCAAATTGGATCTGACCCAGAAGGAGGCCCAACAGAAGCACCTCACTGAGGACTACAAGCATAGGCTTTCCAAGCAGAGAGAAGACCTGTGGGAGTGCAAGGTCAGGTAATGGTGCCTGGAGGCTCAGTGGGCTGAGATGGAGATAGAATAACAGAGTTGGAAGAGACCTTGGAGGTCTTCTAGTCCAACCCCTTGCCTAGGCAGGAAACCCTATACATTTCAGACAAATGTATAGGGTTTCATCCAACATCTTCTTTAAAATGTCCAGTGTTGGAGCATTCACAACTTCTGGAGGCAAGTTGTTCCACTGATTAATTGTTCTAACTGTCAGGAGATTTTTTCCTGACCGTAACCCCAGGGCATTCCTGAGGCTGAGCTGGTTTTATAATAGTATTTTGCCCTTCATTTTTGCACTGTTGAAGATGTGAAAAACGTGTCATATTTCTCCTCCTATAATTATGGCAGAAAGCTGCTAATAGGTGATGACTGTAAATAAAATAGAATAGAATAACAAAGTTGGAAGGGAACTTGGAGGTCTTCTAGTCCAACCCCTTGCCTAGGCAGGAAACCCTATACATTTCAGATATATGGTTATCCGATTTCTTCTTTTAAATGTCCAGTGTTGGAGCATTCACAACTTCTGGAGGCAAGTTGTTCCATTCATTAATTGTTCTAACTGTTGGGAATTTTTCCCTCAGTTCTAAGTTTCTTCTCTCCTTGATTAGTTTCCACCCATTGCTTCTTGTTGTCCCCTCATGTGCCTTGGAGAATAGCTTGACTCCCTCTTCTTTGTGGCAGCCCCTGAGATATTGGAACACTGCCATCATGTCTTCCCTAGTCCTTCTTCTCATTAAACTAGACATACCCAGTTCCTGCAACCATTCTCCTAATCATCTTTGTTATTTTTCTCTGCACTCTTTCTAGAGTCTCCACATCTTTTTTACATCATGGCAACCAAAACCGAATGCAGCATTACAAATGTGGCCTTACCAAGGCATTGTAAAATGATATTGACACTTCTCATGATCTTGATTCTATTCCTAAATACAGGAAAGTGATACCAGACATTGAGATGACATTTCATGGTGCAAACTCAAGAACAGAGGGAAGGAAGTTCTCTTCCACGGAGCCTTGATATGTAAACACTTACTTTTTTCCTTAAAAACAAAGCAATCCACCACCTTTTTTCTATTTCATGTTAGATCAACTATGGGGTCATCAGCCACATTCCAGAGCAGAAACATCATTTCCCTTTTTTCTACCGGGTGACTCCAAAGCAAGAACCTCCTCACTTGGCAATTGTCCAGCTGCTCCTGCATTTCCAATGGACATGGATCGGCCTTGCTGCTCCAGACAATGAAAGTGGGGAAAAGTTCAGAAGAACTTTTATGCCGGTAGCCAGAAGAAAAGGGGTCTGTGTTGCTTTCTCAGAAAGCTTACCCATGGTTATTGAAGTGGGGAAGAATAAGAACGTCTTTCAATATTTTAGCGACCCTAAAGTGAAAAGCTTTGTTTGTCACTTGAACTTTCAGACCGCAATAATACTAGCAGTACTAATACGAGAAACTGAAAGGGATAAAATCCTGTTTGGGGAAAAAGTATGGATTGCGACAGCTTTGTCCGATATAAGTGTGAGATTTTTTAACCTCCTGCTTAACCTCCAGCATGACTATCTTTTATTGTCATTCAAAACTCAGACAAAGAAAACGACACACTATTATGATTTTAATTCACATTATTCTGCTACAGGGAACTTTGGGAAGGCAGCATTTCAATGTTCCTATTCAATCCCCTTGTTGTCGAAGAAAGCTTGGACTACATGCCTGGAAAAAGAGAGCTGGGAAACCCCGCCACAGGATCTGGTTGAAAGAATCCTGTCCGAGGATAGCTCCAGTTTTTACACAACAATCCAGGTTGTGGCCTGGGTCCTCCATGCTGCCATTTCCTCCCAATTGAGAAAAAGCAGGATGCATGTTGGGGACCATCAGACACCTCAGATAATACAGCCATGGCAGGTGAGACTTCCATTAGAAAATTCCACTAATGGTTTCATTTCCATTTTTAAATGTTATGTTAGATGTATAGAATATAGAATTAGAGAATTGGAAGGCACCTTGAAGGTCTTCTACTCCAACCCCCTGCTCAGATAGGAAACCCTGCACCTCTTCAGAGAAACGGATATCCAACATCTTCTTAAAAACTTCCAGTGTTGAAGCATTCACAGCTTCTGGAGGCAAGTTGTTCCACTGGTTAATCGTTCTAACTGTCAGGAAAATTCTCCTTAGTTCTAGGTTGCTTCTCACCTTGATTAGTTTCTACCCACTGCTTCTTGTCCTATCCTCAGGTTAGTGGTGGGTTTCTGCCGGTTCACACCGGCTTGGGAGAACAGGATGGTGAAATTTACTGATCTGGTGAGAGGATGTTTGACCGGTGGACCCGGAAGTAACTTCTGGTCCAGAACGCCTGCCCTGGCCCTGTGGCTCACTTGCTCACCCCCGCTCACTTCCGCCCATCCAGAAGCAGCTCCATCGCTCGCTCCCCCGCCCATTTGCACTATCCTAGCCCAATTCGGTGACAAGTCCCATACCTGGGAGTGGAGTTGGTGAATGGAGAAGCATGGAGAGGTCCAGCGGCACAATGCACCAGACAGCAGCGGCAAGCTCAGGAGTTTTCTCCTGGATTCCTCTCTTTCCTGCCTCCTCCACTCTCCCAAAGTTCTTTCCCCAGAGTGTGATAGCTTTCTACTGGATTCCCCTCTCTCGTGCCTCCTCCGATCTCCCAAAGTTCTTTCCCCAGTGTGTGATAGCTTTCTACGGGATTCCCCTCTGTCCTGCCTTTTCAGATCTCCCAAAGTTCTTTCCCTAACATGTGATAGCCTTTTCCTGGATTCCCCTCTTTCTTGCCACCTTTGATCTCCCAAAGTTCTTTCCCCAATGTGTGATAGCTTTCTACTGGATTCCCTGTCTGTCCTGCCTCCTCCGATCTCCCAAAGTTCTTTCCCCAGCGTGTGAGAGCTTTCTACTGGATTCCCCTCTGTCCTGCCTTCTCCAATCTCCCTAATTTTGGCCCTTAATCCTCCAGTTGTCTATTTTTGGAAGGTTTTCCCCTCTCTCCCCCCCCCTTCATAGAAGTCCCCCAAAAATTTGCCACATGGCTTGGGGGGTCGTGGTCATGTGACTGAGTGTGCATGAGTGATGTCAAGTTGTCCATACCCACCTGCTCACATGACTGCCAAGCCACGCCAAAAAAATAGGCCACACCCACAAAATAGGTTCTAAAAAAAATTGAAACCCACCACTGTCTCAGGTGCTTTGGAGCATAGCTTGACTTCCTCTTCTTTGTGGCAGCCACTGAGCTATTGGAAGACTGCTCTCATGTCTCCCCTAGTCCTTCTTTTCATTGAACTAGACACACCTAACTCCTGCAAACATTCTTCATATGTTTTAGCCTCTAGTCCCCTAATCATCTTTGTTGCTGGGATAGATGGGGATGGGGGGAATTCCAATAACAACAGTCAGTTTCTAGTACTTTTTCTGACCAGATGTGCAGGCTTAGAGAGAAAGAGACAGATTCTATTAGAGAATCTTCTAGACCAAGGCGTGTCAAGCTTGAATTCATGAGGGCCACATCATGGTTGTGTTTGATCTTTGGAGGGGTTGGGTGGGCGTGCCCAAGGTGCGCATGGCCAACTCAACATCACTCATGTCAGGAGTGCCTGGGTGGCTTACAAACAGTGAAAAGGTAAATAGAAAACAATTAAAAATTTAAAAACTATTTTGAAAAACAAGAAACAAGGAGACGGACAGCACTGGGATGAGATCTTCTTATCCAAATAACAGCCTCCAGTGGTGAGCGCCCCACATCTAGGATACAAGCCAATTAGAAAAGCAGAGTTTTGATAAAGTCCAAAAGAATGGGAGTTCAAACACAAGAGGTGGGGAAACAACCCTGGAATGATAGTGAGATTATTGGAGTTAAAACATGTTTCTGACCTGAGATTAAAAATGTCATAAAATGAGTGAGGCTGTGAGTTCAATCCTAGGTAGAGGCAAATATTTCTCTCTCTGGGCATGATGAGAATATATCTGCTGAATATAACTCCACATTGGCGACAGGAATGGCATCTGGCCAGTAAACACTCAGCTCCATTCAGTTGCCCAGATTCCGTCCTGCAAGGAATTATGGGGTCATTAAAGGAAGATGATTAAAAATCTCATAAAACAGAGCAGCCGAAAATAATCATCAGAAAAAGTTTATGCATATGTGTTTATGTATGAGAGAGAAAGAGACAGAAAGAATGGGAGATTTAGAGAAGGAGGGAAGAAGGAAGTGAGAAAGAGAATAATATTCCTCTTGCAGACAGACAGAGGCTTTGAGATGAATATCCCACTTCTGTCTTACGGCTCAAAAGAGAATGTATACATGGCAAGTGTGATTCTCCATGTCTTTTCAGCTGCATCCTTTTCTAAGAAACTTCCAGGATTGCAATCTTTCTGTGGATGATGTTTATTTGGATGAGGCTGGAATTCCTGTTGCTGACTTTGATATTATGGACTGGGCAGTGTTTCCTAACAAGTCTTCTGCTGGGGTGAAGATAGGGAATATTGAAAAACAAGTCGTCTCTTCAGATCTCAAGATCTCTATTGACGAGAGTGTCATAATATGGCCAACAACCTTTAATCAGGTAACCAAGTCTGCCTGTTTGTGGGTGTTTTTATTCATCCATTCCTGGGTATCCACCTGCTTTTGTATCAGTCTTCTCATTTTGATGGAGGCTCGTTGCTAATGAAAAAACTGGTTGAATGAGATGCTACTATTTCTGTTAGATGTCTCCTGTATTGTTAACTGTGGAAATGCCAGCATTGTTCTAAGTTAGGATGGAAAGCATGTTGGCTAGTCCAGTGATGCTTGTTCCCTGAAAGGAAGCTAAGCAACCATGCAAAACCCTTCGACCAGGGATCGCTAACCTTTTTGCTGTTGGGTGCCACAAATGTGTTCGTGTGTGAGCACACGTATGTGCCGGTGCCCATAATACAAAGCACCTCCCCACATGCACATGCATACACACGTTTCAATTAATGAATTCAATTCATTTAATGAATTTATAGGCCGCCCAATCCCGAAGGACTCCGGAAGGCTTACAACAATACATTTAAAAATAAAAAAGTTAAAAACACAGAAACATAGATTTAAAAAGCCACAACATACACCCAGTCTAATCGGGGCTGGACCTCAGCCATGAGTTCAACAGCCCGGGGGCTGCTGGAATAGCCAGGTCTTAATAGCCTTTTGGAAGGCCATGAGAGTGGGTAGGGTCCGGATCTCTGGGGACAGTTTATTCCAGAGGGTTGGAGCGGCTACAGAGAAGGCCCTCTCTTGGGTGGTTGCCAGCCAACATTGTCTGGCTGACGGCACCTGGAGAAGGCCTACTCTGTGCGATCTTATCGGTCTTTCGGAAATATGTGGCACAAGACGGTCTCGCAGATATCCAGGTCCTAGGCCATGTAGGGCTTGAAAGGTAATGACTAGCACCTTGAATTGCGCCCAGAGACCAATAGGAAGCCAGTGCAGCTCACGGAGGATAGATGTGATGTGGGTGTACCTTGGTACACCCAATATCGCTCGTGCGGCTGCATTCTGGACTAGTTGTAGTCTCCGAACACTTTTCAGGGGGAGCCCCATGTAAAGCACACACACACACACACACACACCCCACTTTCCCCCCACGTGTGTTCACCTCCAAGCTGAGCTTGGTATTTTCTCATGGGGACCAAGAGAGGCCATTTTCACCCTCCCCAGGCTCCAGGAAATCTCCAGAGCCTGAGGAGGGTGAAAAAACCCTCCCCCGCCCCCAAAAGGCCCACCAGAAGCTGAAAACGGATCATTTCTGAGATTCCTGCAGGCCCGCTGGGCCACTTTTTTGCCCTTCCTAGCAGTGATGGTTGCAGGCAGTATGCTCTGATACGGTCATACCAGTGCCTGCCCGGAGCACCAGGTACCCTTCCGGTATGGTGCTCTGGAGGACCTTCCTGCCCGCCCGAGCTCCTTACCTGTATTTGAGCTCTTTGGGGCTTCCGCACATGCACACACAGCGCACGGTGCCTGTGTGATACTCTGCCGAGCAGGTGGAGCATCGCGCAGGCTTCACAAGAGGCAAGGATGCATGGACGGACTGGGCACATTCATGTGGTGAACATCAAGCCCCATTGCAACTGTACCAGAACCCACCACTGCTCCCAAGGCTCCAGAGGCTTTTCTGGGAGCCTGGGGAGGGCAAAAAGAGTCTCCACGCCCCAGCCAGTGGTGGGTTCTTACCTGTTTGGACTAGTTTGGCCGCACTGGTAGTAGCTTGGTGGTCTGGGTCACTGGAACCGACAGCGACCAAGGCCTGTCACAACCCCGAACCAGTTATCCGCCATCTTGTTTTTTGCTTTTGTGCATGTGTAGAGCAATTTTAGTTGTAGTACACATGTGTGGGGCGCACCCCTGAGCAAACTGACAGTAGTCTCTGCCAGTAACCACCACTGCTGCTGGCCCTCCAGAAGACCAAAAATCAGGTGGTCGGCACACGCATACACACTGGAACTGACAGCTCAACTGCTAGGAGATGTGGCACCACATGTCATCTGTGGCCCGCATGCCATAGGTTCACTGTCACTGTCTTAGACCCTCAGGGACTTATCTCAGGGCATGTAACTCAGTACAGTCCTTGGTGCTCTATCATCATTGTTGCTTACATATATTCTATTACCCAGCCTGATAACATTATCAGTGCAATAATGATAGTATCATGTGCCTGATGATAGCATAGATGATGTTATCTAGTCCAATAGTGAAATGTGTGCTAGGAAACAACCTTATCAGAGTACACCAAGGACTCCACAGTTCAACCCTGAACTACACCTATTTATTCTACTGGATCTTATTCAGTGCTTGTTCAAACTACCATTTCAGAATAGAGCTGGAAGGTACCTTGGAGATCTTCCAGTCCAATCCCCTGCTCAAAAGGGAGACTCTATACCATTTCAGAAAAGTGGCTGTCAGTCGCTTCTTAAAAACCTCTAGTGATGAAGTACCCATTTCTGAAGGCAGTTTGGTGCTCTGGTTAATTCTTCTTACTGTTAGGAAGTTTCTCCTTAATTCTAACTTGCTTCTCTCCTCAATTGGTTTCAATCCATTTTTTCTTGTCCTGCCTTCTGGTGCTTTGGAAAATAAGTTGACCACCTCTTCTTTGTGGCAGCCTCTCAAATACTGGAATACCTGATTCAAGTCATTTATAAAGATATTGGAAAGTACTGGGCCTAAGGAACCTTGTGATACCCCACTGCTTACTTTCTTCCATGTAGAGTTATATGTAGAGGTAGTACTCCCTGAGTACAGTTTGTGAGCCAGCTACAAATCCATCTGGTGATCGTGCTGTCTAGCTCACATTTTTTTAGTTTACAAGAAGTAGGTTTCAGTCTAGTTTGTTTCTTTGTTTATTTAGTTTGTCACTCATGTACAAGATAACAAGTATAAGAATAAACATGAATAAGAACACAGGAAATGGGTACAAATAAATGGGGACAGTAGGACTGAAACCTAAGTATGCTATGTCCATAGCATTTCGGTAGTCTACAAACAGAGGCTAAAAATGTTTGGACAGGAGAGCCATTAGGCTTCGCTGAATATTGAGAGGACTCTGGGATCATATGCTACAGAAATCACCCAAATATTTAACTGACTTATCTTTAAGCATCTTTGCCAACCTCACTGGTGCAAGGTGCAATGCAATCCATTCTTTCATCCATGTTAATACCATGGTAAAAGTAATTTTGGAGTTCATGGATCCATCTTTGCATTGACTTCCACTTTTAAAACAAATTCCCTAATCCATTTGTTTCCATAATTTTCTTTCTGTTTAGAAAGCCCCTTTTTCTAGGTGTACCAATAGTTGCCTCCCAGGATACACCAAGCTCACAAGAGAAGGAGAACCAGTGTGCTGCTATAACTGCTTTCCATGCATGGAAGGAACAATCTCGATGCAGGAAGGTAGGTGGCTCAAGGACAAAAAAGGTGCATCAACCTTTTATTCAGAGTAACCAAGATTTAATCTCATATGCCAGTATCCTGCATCCATATCCAGGAAAGAAAGAAAAGAAAGATACAGCAGTGTTTAGTGTTCAATAAAAGTAGGATTTTACCTCAGTGAATATTTTCAGAAACTGTTGAAACAGTAAAAGGACATGGAGATGAAACAATTAAACAATTGTATGATAAAACAGATGCAAAAATCAGCAATTCATGTTTTCCAGATGCAGCATATTGTGAAAAGTGTCCAGATGGTCAGCATTCCAACGAGAAGCGAGATCAATGTGTCCCCAAAGTAATAAGTTTCCTGTCTTACAAAGAAATGTTAGGTCTCATCCTGGCTATCACAGCCATATTTTTGTCTCTAAACACTGCCTTAATTCTGGGAATCTTCATTAAATACCGAGAAACTCCCATAGTCAAAGCCAACAACCGGGATCTCACCTACATTCTCCTGGTCTCTCTCCTGCTTTCCTTTTTGACATCTCTTCTATTCATTGGTAAGCCCAAGGAAGTGACTTGCCTTCTTCAACAAATCACCTTCAGTGTGGTTTTCTCAGTTGCTGTCTCTTCCTTGTTGGCCAAGACGATTATGGTGGTGGTGGCATTTTTGGCCACAAAGCCAGGCAGCAGGATGAGGAAATGGTTGGGGAAAAGTCTGGCCAACTCCATTGTCTTGTCCTGTTCTGGAATTCAGGTGAGCATCTGCCTTACATGGTTGGGAACTTCTCCCCCATTTCCATATTCTGACCTGCATTCTCAACCAAGAGAGATCCTCCTGCAATGTAATGAAGGCTCAACCATCATGTTCTACACTGCCCTTGGCTACATGGGCTTTCTGGCTGCCACCTGTTTCTTGGTGGCTTTCCTGGCCCGCAAGCTTCCAGGGACTTTCAATGAAGCCAAGTGGATCACCTTCAGCATGCTGGTCTTCTGCAGTGTTTGGATCTCCTTTGTCCCCACCTATCTGAGCACCAAAGGGAAATATATGGTGGCTGTGCAGATCTTCTCCATCCTGGCCTCCAGTCTGGGCTTACTGGGATGTATTTTTGTCCCCAAGTGTTACATCCTTATTCTGAGACCTGACATGAACACTAAGGAGCATCTAATAATGAAAAACAATGAGGGCTCTTAATTTTCAAAGTAGTTACCCACATTATTGTTAAGATAAAATAGGATAGTTGGAAGTAAAATCTTTGTTATATGTTCTAAAAATTCTTTCTTTTCCATGAAGTCGCAATTATGATTAATATAATAAGGTATACTAAAGATACAGTATGTAAGATATCATGTTCTTTTGAATGTTTGTGTGTGTGTGTGTGCGCGCACACACACACACTAAAACTCACTAAAAGAGAGCATTATAGAAGCACATTTGCTTTATTTAATGTCTAGAAGATATGGCAATCATTTGCTAATCTTAATGAAGTTTTGATATGTTTTTTTTTCACACTCTGCCTGGGCAATTATTTATTTTATGCCACCACTTTCTTTCTGTAGATCAAGTGGGCCAATTTAATTGTTTATTTAAAAAAACGTGCTAGATTAGAGGAGGTTATTGATGTTTGTTTCACCAATGTAGGACCTTGTTCCTCTTCTTCTAATGCAAATTCTCTTAATATCCTTTCAATAAAGATAATGAATAAATAAGAACAGAGTCATACTGTCTTGTCTCACTTCTTTACCATTCTGGAGTTACTTTGTTTTGCCCTATCCTATCCTGTTCAGAGTCTGACTCAGTGGTGGGTTATTCTTACCATCACTACCAGTACGCTGATCGTGGTCTCTCCGTGCACGAGCCTGACGTGCGCTGGGCACCCATGCACAATCCACCATCCTTATGACATCCAGCTGCTGTTGGGGAATGCGCAGGCACTGCACACTGTGCATGTGTGCGCAGTGTGCCTTTTGGCATAAAAAAAGCCTATATAGCCAAACGAGCCACCGTACCGGTACGCTCTCAGCTGCCTCCGGCGACTACTGGTATTGCCCTACCGAGCCGTATCCACACAACTGGAATAAGATAACTAGCCTAAGGCACTTCATGTAAAAATGATAGATTAGCTCTAAGGGGTCTTGAGGCCGTTAAGGACTGGATGAGAGCTAACAAACTGGTACTCAACCCGGACAAGACTGAGTGGCTGTTGTGCTTCCCTCCCAACAATTTGGCCAACGTTCCATCACTCAGGCTGGGGGGTCAAAATTTACACCCCTCAGACAGGGTCCGCAACTTGGGAGTCCTCCTGGACCCACAGCTGACTTTTGACCATCATTTGTCAGCTGTGACCAGGGGGGCATTTGCCCAGGTTCACCTGGTGCGCCAGTTGCAGCCCTACCTGAATCGGGAGGCCCTCACAACAGTCACTCGAGCCCTTGTGATCTCTAGGCTGGAATACTGCAATGTGCTCTACATGGGGCTGCCCTTGAAGAGCATCCGGCGACTTCAGCTAGTCCAGAATGCGGCCGCGCGAGTGATTGTGGGCGCAACACGGTTCGCCCACATAACACCGATCCTCCGTGAGCTGCGCTGGCTACCTGTTGATCTCCGGGTGCGCTTCAAGGTGCTACTCACCATTCATAAAGCTCTCCATGGTAGTGGATCTGACTATTTGAGAGACCGCCTTCTGCCAATTACCTCCCTTCGTCCCATCAGATCGCATAGAGTAGGCCTCCTCCGAATTCCATCCGCCAGCCAGTGCTGACTGGCGACTACGCGGAGGAGAGCCTTCTTGGTTGCAGCTCCGACGCTTTGGAACGATCTCCCCGTGGAGATTCGTACCCTCACCACCGTCCAGGCCTTCCGCACAGCCCTCAAGATCTGGCTATCCCGTCAGGCCTGGGGATAAGACCTGTACTTTGCCCCACCCGAATGCTGAATGAATGTTGTGTTTTATTGGTTTATTTTTTTTTATTATTCACATTTTTTTTCCTTCTTGTGTTTTGTCCTACACTCCCTTCCCATTAATTGTAAGCTGCCCTGAGTCCCCTCAGGGAAAAGGGTGGCCTATAAATTTAAATAAAATGAAAAATGAAATGAAAATGAAGATGGGTAAAATCTAAAAGTAATGTTCTACATTTAGGCAAGAAAAACAAAATGCACAGGTATAGTATATACAGCTCAATAGTAGTAACTGTGAGAGAGATCTTTGAGTTCTAGTGGACCAGTATTTTAATATGAGCCAGCAGTGTGCAGCAGCTGCCAAAAAAATCAACACAGTTCTAGGCTGCATAAACAGAGAGATAGAATTAAGATCATGTGGATTGTTAATGCCACTTTATAATGTCTTGGTAAGGCCACACTTGGAATACTGCATTCAGTTTTGGTTGCCATGATGTAACAAAGTTGTGGAGACTTTGGAAAGAGTGCAGAGAAGAGCAACAAAGATGATTGGGGACTGGAGACTAAATCATGAAGAACAGTTGCAGTTGCTGGGTATGTCTAGTTTAATGAAAGGAAGGAGTAGAGGAGACATGAGAGCAGCATTCCAATATTTCAGGGGCTGAAATATCTGCACTCCAGTTGTCATAGACAGGGGGATGGGGATACACACACACACACACACACACACACACACGCACACACAAACACACACAAACAAACAAAATGCACAGGTACAGTATATACATTAAACATATAAAAACATTAAAAACATTGGAGATAGAGCCACCTTTCTGGCTTTGTCATTTCCAAACATATTTTAACATAACAACAAATTCAGTTTCTACTTATCATACATAGCTACATTTATCTTATTAACATATCCCTATTCCTCCTTTATATACTTATCTATGTTTTATCCAGTTCCAATTTTACAATCCTCAAAATATTATATCCTGACTCCTTTTCCTCATTTCCGATCATTGATATGTTTAATTCCAAATTTCATAATATTCTGTCTCATCTCTATTTTTGATTTCTAGTGTTGTAGAAAAAACAGGACACGCAAGCCAGCTCTTCAGGGAAGGAATAGTTTATTTGAGCAGGTTCATAGCAAAGAATAAATGGCTTGAACCTTGAATGAAATTCAGGAACTTCCTTATATAGTTTATCACTTTCAGCTAAAGCCATCTGTTAGTTTTGGAAACACCCCTCAAGATTTGCCCTTGAGTTACAGCAATATTATGTCTACAGGAAGTCATAATACATAGTCAGCTAACGGAGCAGCATAGCTTGTATTTTGAGGAACTGAGAATATATGTCTACCAAACAGATTGTACAGTCAAGCCAGCAGATAGATTAAAATAGATACTTTGCTTCAGCAGTTTTCATGTGGAGACTTCCTTCTAACTCATGTCAACCGCACCATGTTTTAAAAGCAGACTTTGCAATTTCTATATGTGAACAGTTAAGGCTTAATATCATGAAACCCTACTTTGGTTCAGGCTTGAGGCCTACCTTGGTTCAGCCTGCCATCTCAGTCCCCCCTTTGTGACTCATCCTCACCTGCAAGAAAAGTCACATAATTTGGTTCAGGGTGAAGGGCAGTATATTCAGATTCCTGGTGAACATACTCCCACATAGCCATTACCTGAGCAGTTGCTTTTCGTTTTGCTAGTAGTGATAAGCTGTTTGAGATAATTCTTATAATGTTCCAAAACACATGGGATAAGGACACATCCAGCTGCTATTAAACCAATTAATGCTACTATGGCCTGTAATCCTGGGAGTTTGGGAAACCGAGTGCTAAACATTTCCTTGAAATTGAATCCATTCCATACCCGGTCAGGATTGTGTGTGAGTTGTCACATCCCTGTTGTCCATTGTTTGATTACCTTCCCAGTTTCATCTATTTGTAGACAACAGTTTGGGAGATTGAATTTTCCACAGACACCACCTTCTTTCGCCAACAGATAGTCCAGAGCTAGCCTATTCTGATATACAGCAGTTCTGAGTTCGTCCATAGCTTCCGATAAAACATTAAGAGCTTTATCTATCCTTTGTCCAGCCATATTCAGAACTGCCTGTAGTTGTATAATACAATTTAACATGTATATGGGGAGTTCTGAAAGAATTGTGTGCACATATGGAAGGGCTACGTGGGCTGAGGATGTGTCCTGGGGTAGCAGGCTGAACCAAACTAGGGTTTCATGATATTAAACCTTAACTGTTCATATATAGAAATTGCAAAGTCTGCTTTTAAAACATGGTGCGGTTGACACGGGTTAGAAGGAAGTCTGCAGATGAAATCTGCTGAAGCAAAGTATCTATTTTAATCTATCTGCTGGCTTGACTTCTGCACAGATCAAAATTTTCTTTATTATCTCTTCTTTGGTGTGGGCATCTCTGTTTCTCCAATTTTGCACATATACTAAGGTGACCAGATTTTCAGATTGGAAAAGAGGGACGCCCTTGACTGGGGGGGGGGGGGGGGGGGGGCTTGATTAAAAAAAATTTTTTTTGTCAAAAGGTCACCCCAGGACACTGAAACCAGCATAAATACGAATCTGTTGCCAAACAAAATTTTGATCACGTGACCATGAGGATGTTGCAACGGTCGCTAAGTGTGAAAAATGGTCATCAGTCACTTTTTTCAATGCCATTGTAACTTTGGTCACTAAATGTTTTCCCCCTCCTCGAGACTCCTCACTTCTTCCTTCATTCCTCTTGCTTATCTACCTTCACCTTATCTGTCTTCTGCTCTTTCCCTCTCTTCCTTCCTTTCTCCTTCCATCCTCTCTTCTTTCCTCACTCACTCCCTTCCTCCTTTTTTCTCTTCCTTCCTCCTTCCATTCTTTCAGCTTCATTTCTTTTGCCTATCTACCTTCTCTGTCTTTCTGCTCTTTCCATTTCTTCGCTTCTGTTCCTTCCTCCTTCCCTCCTTTCCTATTTCTTCCTTCTTCCTTCCTTCTGCCTATCTACCTTCACCTTCTCTGTCTTTCTGCTCTTTCCCTGTCTTCCCCTTTCCTCCCTCCCTCCCTTCTTTCCTTTCTAGTTCCATCTTTTCTTCTTTCCTCTCTCCCTCTTTTTCTTTTTTCCTTCCTTCCTCCTTCCTCTTGCCTATCAACTTTTTTTATTTTTTTTGTTACATAGATGACACATACCCACAACAATAAAAACAAAACAAAAAGAAAAAAACCCATCATCACATATAGCATGTCATTTGGTTACAAGTGTTTTAACATTTGTCATTCTTATACATTTATTATTTCATTTAATAGGTTATAATATACAGTTTGGGTTGCTTTGTTTACCATCCCTTCCTCCTGTTATAACACCACCTTATTTTCCCTTTCTTTTCTCCCTTCCTCCCTTCTCTACTTTCTTCCTTCCTGCTCTCCTTTCCCTTCCTTCTTCCCTTACCTTTCTCCTACTCCTGCTCTTCCTCTTCCCCTTTCTACCCTCTCTCCCCCTCTTTCTCTCCTTTCCATCCTCCTCTCCTTACCTCTTTCTTCTTTCCATCTTCCTTTCATTCTCTCCTCCTTTCTCCCTTTCTCCCAACTCCCTTTCTGGGAGTTGAAGTCCACACACTTTCAAGTCTCCAAGGTGGAGAAAGACTGATCTATCTAATTAATATAATTATTTCTCCCTCTCTTTTTCACTCTCTCTCCAGCGCACACACGCAAATGCATAGGGCAGCCCACCTCACACACAGGTAACTCCGGGCGGCTTATGGGAAGAGGACAGCCGACCACTCAACCACGCGGGGGGGGGGGGGGGGGCAGGATTTCGCCAAGAAAAGTTAACTTTCCTGCGAAAGGGGCCAGCAGTCTCTCAGCTGTTCCCGGCCAGGGAGACCTCCCCCCACTTCCACTCCTGCGACCCTCCTCCCGCCTCCTCGGAGCTTCAAGCAAGCTAACTGGGAAGGCCGGGGAAGAAGAAAAAGCGGCGGCACGGGGGCGTGGCGGAAGCCCAGCTGACGTTTCTCTTGCTGAGGGCGGAAGGGGAGGAGGAGGAGGAGAAAGTTAAAGTGGCAGCCCGATCCCTTCAGCAGCTGAGGCGGGAAACGTGCGTATTGACAGGGCTTCCACAGCGCTGTGCAAGCCCTGCCAAAGTGTCCGTTCCCCGGGCGGGCTGCCGTTTCTCTTGCTGAGGGCGGAAGGGGAGGAGGAGGAGGAGAAAGTTAAAGTGGCGGCCCGATCCCTTCAGCAGCCGAGGCTAATTCTCTGCACGAACGAGAGCGTGGGGGCAGCGGCAGCCGCCCGCACAGAACTTCCACGTGCTTCAGGGGCTTCTGCCGGGCAGTGGGAGCCCCGGAAGTGAGAGGAAGTTCTCTGCGGGCGGCTGCCGCTGCCCCCACGCTCTCGGAGGCGGCGATCCCATTCACAAAGAGGCAGGAGAAGAGGTGGGGCCAGCGGCAGCCGCCCGCACAGAACTTCCACGCGCTTCAGGGGCTTTTGCCGGGCGGCGGGAGCCCCGGAAGCGAGAGGAAGTTCTCTGCGGGCAGCTGCTGCTGCCCCCACGCTCTCGGAGGCGGCGATCCCATTCACGAAGAGGCAGGAGAAGAGGTGGGGCCAGCGGCAGCCGCCCACACAGAACTTCCACGTGCTTCAGGGGCTTCTGCCGGGCGGCGGGAGCCCCGGAAGCGAGAGGAAGTTCTCTGCGGGCGGCTGCCACTGCCCCCACCCTCTCCTCCTGCCGCAGCGAGCGGAAAATTCTCTGATTAGAATTAGATTAGATTACTCACCAACAAGCGCAGCTGCAACCCCAAAAGACGAAAGGAAAATGGAGACTCGCACAGGCGTCCTCAGGCTAAGGAGTCCAGCCAATCAGTGAGCTGGTTGGGATGGAAAATTTTCCATCCCAGCCAGCTCACTGATTGGCTGGAGTCCTGGCCAATTAAATCAGTGAGCGGCAGGCTGGGCTGGCTTAAATTTGTAGGTAGCAGATAGAACAGAACGATGAGCCAGCCCAGCAAGCTAGCAGCTGATGGGTGGGAGCTGCGAGCGCCAAAAAAAGCATGCTTTTTTAAAAAGCGTGCGGGACGCGGGAAAATGCATTAAAAAGTGGGGGTGTCCCGCCAAAAGCGGGACGTCTGGTCACCTTAACATATACCAATCTTGCTGCGGTTATCACATGCAGCATTAAATATGTCACTCCTTTACTATATTTTTCTTTTATTATTTCTAATAGGAATAGTTTTGGTTTTAAATCTAGCTTTTGATCTAACATCTCTTCCAGCCCTGTCTTTATCTCTATCAAAAATCCTTGGCTTTTGCACATAACCAACGCATATGATAAAAAGATCCTAAAGCGAAGTTTTATTTCCAACACTGTAAAAAGTAAGCAACCTTTCACTTTTCTTGCTTTGAATTGCACTTCTCACAGTTTCATAAAATTAGTCATTTAAGCTGAAGCTTTTTGGACATGAAGGCCAAACTTTTTACTTTTACTTTTTTACTTTTGACTTTATTTGTATGCCGCCCTTTTCCCTAGGGGGACTCAGGGCGGCTCACAATTCAAAGGGAGGGGGAAACAACAAACAATAAACAATACAGCATATTAAAAAGAAAAACACAACAATCACACAATTCGAGTGGGGTATAATCTTAACCCCAGGCCAGCCGGGACAGCCAGATCTTTACAGCAGCGCGGAAGGATTGGAGGGTGGTGAGGGTCTGAATCTCCACGGGGAGTTCGTTCCAAAGGGACGGAGCAGCCACCGAGAAGGCCCTCCTCCGGGTAGTTGCCAGTTTGCACTGGCTAGAAGATGGGATTCGGAGGAGGCCTAATCGATGCGATCGAATCGGTCTAGTGGAGGTAATTGGCAGTAGGCGGTCTCTCAAGTACCCAGGCCCACTACCATGAAGGGCTTTATAGGTGATAAGTAGCACCTTGAAGCGCACCCGGAGATCAACAGGTAGCCAGCGCAGCTCGCGGACGATAGGTGTTACGTGGGTGAACCGAGGTGCACCCACTATCACTCGCGCGGCCACATTCTGGACTAGCTGGAGTCGCCGAATGCTCTTCAAGGGCAGCCCCATGTAGAGCACATTGCAATATTCCAGCCTAGAGGTCACAAGGGCACGAGTGACTGTTGTGAGGGCCTCCCAGTTCAGGTAGGGACGCAACTGGTGTACCAGGCGAACCTGGGCAAATGCCCCCCTGGTCACAGCTGACAAATGATGTTCGAAGGTCAGCTGTGGGTCCAGGAGGACTCCCAAGTTGCGAACCCTGTCTGAGGGGCGTATAGTTTGACCCCCCAGCCTGAGAGATGGAGTACTTGGCCAATTCTTGGGAGGGAAACACAGCAGCCACTCGGTCTTTTCTGGATTGAGCACAAGCTTGTTGACCCCCATCCAGTCTTTAACAGCATCCAGCCCCTGGCTCATCACATCCATTGCTTCGTTGAGTTGGCACGGGGCGGACAGATACAATTGAGAATCGTCCGCATATTGATGGTACTTTATCCCATGCCGTCGAATGATCTCACCCAGCGGTTTCATGTAGATGTTGAAAAGAAGGGGGGACAGGACCGAACCCTGAGGCACCCCACACGTTAGGGGCCTAGGGGTCGATCTCTGCTCCCCAACTAACACCGACTGCGACCTGTCCGAGAGGTAAGAGGAGAACCACTGTAAAACAGCGCCTCCCACCCCCACCTCCCGCAGTCGTTGCAGAAGGATACCATGGTCGATGGTATCGAAAGCCGCTGAGAGGTCAAGGAGCACTAGGATGGAGGCGTGGCCTCCATCCCTGGCTCTCCAGGGATGTTGCTTCCTTTTATAATAGGAGGACCCTATCTAAAGGTAATTACCCTGAGTATTACCCTGAGTAACTATCAACTGCTCATGAATATCAAATGGATTCTGCAACTAAATCCTACTAAAACAGGATTGTTCCTGAGAATTATTCTGAAAAAGAGAATGAGGTTGAAAGTGACTTTTTATTTTGTGTGTGTGTGTGATTGTGTGTGTGTGTGAATGTCCCAGCATAACTTGGAACACCTCAAGCAATTTCAATCAAACTTGGTACACAGATGACTTACTCTCTAAAAAACAAGTACTGTGGGGGGTAAGGCACCCCTAATACCCCTCGGGGTGTATGTTCTGTTATAATACAGCCTGTTGTGCCTTCAAATGGCTTCTACTGTACTACTGTATTTCTGTAAAATGGATCCTACTGTACAGCGCAGTGGAGTTGCCATGGTAACAGCTTCACAGTACTCCACAAGGGGGCTCCCTCTAGTGGGGGGGGGGAAATCCAACATTAGAAATTATGTTTGGTGGAGACATTTCCCCCCTATAAATAAATACCTGGGTAATGCCAGGTTATCAGCTAGTTATATATAAACTGTCCACAATGGGCATGTAGATTTAGGACATGTGGCAAGTATAGATCTCTATAGATCTCTTAAAAAACATGAAAGTCCTTGGAAGATCTCCAAACATGCTTAATATCCAGGAGCAGTTTGAGGGCAATCTCTTCTGGCCATATCATATCTTCTTGTTAGAATGGAGCCAAGAATCCGTGAATGATAAACCCATCTTAGTAGTTGGCTTCATCCATTCCACTAAGCCATCCTGAGATTTGGTTACTTTCCACTCAAAAGATTTTATGAAAGCAGAAACAATTTTTTGGGGAATTTGCATGATTTGTGGATCATTTTGCACAAACTTAAAAAACAACAACTATGGTTTAGCCTAGTTTTTGAATCCAGCCTCTAATTAATTTCCATCCATAGTAATAAAATAGGTCATCCAGTATTTTGTTCATGTTTAGAATATCTAAATGTACTTCAAGTTGCCTCTCAGGACACCACAAACTCAAAAGAGAGGGAACAACAGTTTGCTGTTATGACAATTCTCCATTTATGGAAGGAACAATCTCTACCCAGGAAGGTAAATGGCTCAGGACCAAAGAAAGACCTGTCAGGGTTCCAAGTAACAGCCCAACTCAGTCTTTTGAGTTGGAGATGTTCATGGGCATTCCTGAGTTTGGGAATCAGACCTTAGTGTCAGCATTCCAAATAGCATCCAATAGTAAATCAGAGTCCAAGGCAAAGTATTGCTCAAAGTTGCAATTTATTAAGAGAGCCATGTTGGCACACCTGAGAAAACCAGAATCCGAAAGCTTCATGGTATTCCCCACCAAGTTGAAAGTTCAAGATCTTGTCCCTACACCCACAAGTCCATTGCATGGTCCAATCTTTCCCTGCCATGTTGGCAGTTTCACCCATCCAGTTCAGGCCAGGTGCAGAGATGCAAAGACAAAGGATGACCTTGACTTTCTAGAAAGAATTTTGTTATGGCTACATAGCATCTAACTCCCAGGGACTAGAGGCAGGGGAGGCGGGGCCTCACCAGTCTCCTGAGAGAAAGGAAGAATTTTAAATAATTTTTTTTAAATAATTAAAGTCAGGGTAGTTGCTACCAGATTCAAAGTCACAGTGGCTTGGTGTCTGCTCTCAGTGTTAACTATGGGAGGAGGCCAGAGAACTCGGGGCCTCTTTTGCCTAAGGAATTTTTCACCTTTTAAAAGTTAAGGAGGAGTTAAAAACCGAAAACTTTCATATGCAAAAGAGGCACTGATTCTCCCGCCTCCTGATCGGGGAGCAGCGAATCATGCCTTATGAGCACGCTTACGTTGAGCACGCTTACGTTGGGCGGACAAGAGGAGAGTTGAGAGAGTTTCCACAGCTGGAAAAGGTGGATCAGACGGAGGGAGGGGGCGATTCAAATTTATTGTAATTTAATTTGTAATTTTTTTATTGTGAGGTTTGTGTGTGTGTTTTTTTCTTTCTTCACAGCGGTGTGGTTAGAGAAGGCAGGGGGCAAGGCGGCGGAGCACGGAAGCGGCAGGGACGTTCTCGCCCCTGTGTTTCAACAGGCCAGGTATCTTGCATTTATGTCCGCCATAAACACAAGACACCTGGCCTGTTGGACACAGTGGTGGTGGTGGTAGGAATTGGCTGGGTGGGCTGGCTGGCTGGGGAGGGGAGACCCCTTTAAAGCCCAGCACCAAGCGGGGAGGAGGAGAAGGAGGAGAGCGGTGAGTCCAGGCAGGGAGAAGGTCGGGCAGGGGTGGGTGGGCTGGCTGTAGGCTGGGGCAGCAGGATTGTTCGTATGAGGAGGCGGGGGGGCAAGGCAGTGGAACACGACGGCGGCGAGAAGCATCTCAGATGGAGCCAGGACACCCGGAAGGCAAGCCGGCACTTAAAGGCATGCCGAAGTGCCGGCTTGCCTTCCAGGTGTCCCGGCTCCATCTGAGATGCTTCTCGCCACCGTCGCGCTCCACCGCCTTGCCCCCCCACCTCCTCCGACAAACAATCCTGATGCCCTGGCCTGCAGCCAGCCCAGCACCGAGCGCGGACGAGGAGGAGGAGAAGGAGGAGGAGGAGAGCGGTGAATCCAGGCAGGGAGCAGGTCGGGTGAGGGGTGGGTGGGCTGGCTGCAGGCCAGGACAGCAGGATTGTTCATCGGAGGAGGTGGGGGGCAAGGCGGTGGAGCGCGACGGCGGCGAGAAGCAACACCCCCGCCACTGTGTGCGACAGGTGTCTCACGTTTATGTCCACCATAAATGCGAGATGCCTGTCGGACACAGTGCCGGGGACGTTGCTTCTCGCCGCTGCTGTTGGTGCGGTCTTGCCTCACCAATGGTAACTGTCACTGCACGTCACTGCTAACTCCGTACAATCCCCCCTCCCATTTTCCCACAATAGAAAATGCATAGTAGAATAATGGAAAGTGTGGCAGGCCAAAGATCCCAAAGAAAAGATGGCTGCTGGCCTGAACTTTGTAGTGATCGTTGAAGCAGAGAAGAAAAAGGACTAAATCATTTCCAGCTGGAAACTGGTATTCTTTTCTATCAATAAAGAATTTTTGGCTGATTAAAAGTTTACTCAATTAATTTCTGTATTTCTTTCAAAGACATGTCTCTCAGATTCTGTTATTCTGTTAGCAATAAGTCTCTTGAGTGAAGGGAATAAAAAGTTACCTGAATTGCTGTTTCAATAAGTCTTAAATTAGAACTATGCCCATGGGTCATACAAAGTTTTTCTCTCTCATGCACAGTAGTAACTCCCTCATATGCACCACCCATCAACAACAGATTTGACAAACATTTATGAATGCTTATTAAAAACATCAAAATATGTGGTCCACCAGTTCCTCAAGGACTATATGAGACTCCTTTAGGCAGGACTGTGCAAATTTGAATGTAATCTTGCTCATTTTGATGTGCCAGATTTCATTTGGTCTTTATGACTAAAATCAGTGGGCTCTTTGGCAAGAGGCCAGACGGTGGTGCCTGCCTCAGAGAACTACAGAAGATCTTCATCATGATATGTGAAATACTGCTGATGCTGCTTCTCCTGGTGTCCCATTTTCCCTGTGGCACAATGATGACCAAGTGCCCATTGAGTGTGCTGAAAGAAGAAAAACACAGATTTAATTACTACAAGCCAGGTGACTTCCTGATTGATGTAATCATATCTACAATGAGCACTGTATTTCAACCATACATTTTCTTTAAGCCTCCAAACCACAGATTTGCAAGGTAATTCCTGATACCTATGTAAGCCTAGTGATTCATTTTATCCTTTCTTGCTATTGGTTTTTTTAATATTGATGGTTTCCATTTCCTGGTACCAGGTCTCTTTCCCATCTTCATTTCTTTTAAGGAAAGACTTAAACTAGAGTTGCAGGTAACTCTTCACAAAACAACTCTCTTTGGTGCCAGAGAGAATTACTACTCAATTGTCTGTCATCATTATCTATCATCTATCTATCTATCTATCTATCTATCTATCTATCTATCTATCTATCTATCTATCTATCTATCTATCATCTATCTATCTATCTATCTATCTATCTATCTATCTATCTATCTATCTATCTCTGTCTCTGCATCTCTCTCGCTCTCACTCTCTCACTCTCTCTCTCTGTCTAATCTATCTATCTATCTATCTATCTATCTATCTATCTATCATCTATCTATCTATCTATCTATCTATCTATCTATCTATCTATCTCTATCTATCTATCTATCTATCTATCTATCTATCTATCTATCTATCTATCTATCTATCTATCTATCTATCTATCTATCTATCTATCATCTATCTATTATCTATCTCTATCTATCTATCTATCTATCTATCTATCTATCTATCTATCTATCTATCTATCTATCTATCTATCTATCTATCTACCTACCTACCTACCTACCTACCTACCTACCTACCTACCCACCCACCCACCCACCCACCCATCCATCCATCCATCCATCCATCCATCCATCCATCCATCCATCCATCCATCCATCTATCCATCCATTTCTTTGTCTCTGTCTCTGAATCTCTATCTCTACCTCTATCCACTGTATCTCTATCTTTCTTTCATCTCTTGTCTTTTTCCTTCCTGGGCAAGTCTTCATTTGCTGGCTTTCAGCTTTCTTTCATAAGGTGGCTTGTGGGCAACATAAAATGACTTGTGAGCAATTTGCTCTCTCAAGATGAGGCTGGCATTTTGCTTTGTGTGGCAGCATCATCATCTTCCTGCTTACCTTTTGTTTAAATTAATAAAATCCTTAAAAAATAAAATAAAGAAGCCAAGGACCATGGCAGGAAAAACACAGCCTTGGGCGTATTTTATTTAAAGACACAGAAAACACCATTTCTGGCAAGTGGTTGTTACTGTGTTAATATATGCCTTAACATAGAAATTGTTGCTGATTTGATGAGGTGAAAATCATACCTTATTTCACGTATTTGATTCTATGACTGAAGCAGCATAAATTAACAATAAAATTAAAACTTACAATCCTCCCATATGAAACAATTAATTCTTATATATAATGAGAAAAAAATATTTAAAACATTAATATAGTTTTATTGCAAGGTATAATGATTAATATCTGTCATGGCTAATATATAACAAAACATTTTTGTGCTACAATTTTAATATTGACATATATGTCATTAGCCATCTATTTTTGAAAATTATGGAAATAGATTATTCTATGCCGTATGCTGTCTGAAAAGATAATGACAATAAATGTAAACTACTTTATGGCAAAGGGATATTAATTTTAATATTAAGGATTTAATGACTAAGAATGGAAAGGGGCAAGGGAATTAGAGAATTAGAATTATTTATTGCCAATTGTGATTGGACACACAAGAAATTTGTCTTTGGTGCATATGCTCTCAGTGCACATAAAAACAAGATACATTCATCAAGAATCATAAGGTACAACACTTACTGATAGTCATAGGGTACAAATAAGCAATCAGGAAACAATCAATATCAATGTAAATCGTAAGGATACAAGCAACAAAAGTTACACTTATGCAGTCATAAGTGGGAGGAGATGGGTGATAGGAATGATAAGAAGACTAATAGTAATAGTAATGCACCCTTAGTGAATGGTTTGACAGTGTTCACGGAATTATTTGTTTAGCAGAGTGATGGCGTTCAGGGAAAAAAAACTGTTCTTGTGTCTAGTTGTCTTGGTGTGCAGTGCTCTATAAATTTGACTTTGTCATGACTAGCAAATTCTTGTTTTCTTCTGAGTCTTGCACGCTGAGCGACAAAACTTACAAACACTATGTGCTATTGTGGAAGAACAATATGAAACAAATAAATTTAAATTAAAGGATGTAAAAGTCATCAGAACAGGCTGGTACTTACCAGAAAAAGACCATAGAGATATCCTTAACAATTAGAAATCAAAGAAATTCTAGAAAAAATTCTCAAGAAAAAGGCAAGAAACTTTATTTTCATATGAATACGGTTTTCTAATGTGAATTTTAAATAAAACCATCCAGTTGCTCAGATATTTTATTTATTTATAAATAAATTATTTATTTATTTATTTATATTCTATGATTAGAATAATATAGGTTTTGCTGTAGGAATGCCCCTCTGACTCATTTAGAGAAAATAAAATTTGGGATCTTGTCTAGAGCTTCTGATTGGGGTTACTTTGACCCTGAAGAAAGCATGGAAAAGGAGGTCCCACTTGTGTCAATGGGGTGTCAATGGGGCTGATCTTCTAATATCAAGACCCAAGGAAAGTCCATCACTGTAAACGAATGATACAGATACTCTGAGCTTTCTGAGTTGGTGCACAAAGAACATTTGTTGTTGTGTTTCTTGATAATTTTTTTGATGTTAGGTATCCATTTAAGTCTTGAGATATTATAGAACCTAGAAACCTGAAGGTCTCTACTGTGTTTTCTGGATGTGGTAGTAAAGGAGGGTTTTTCCAAAAATCTACTATCATTCCTACAGTTTTGAGTGTGTTCGGTCATACCACAGGAGTGCCCCTCTGAGTTATTTAGAGAAAATAAAAGTTGGGATCAGGTCTAGAACTTCTAATTTGGGTCATTTTGACCCTGAAGAAAAGCATGGAAATGAAGGTCCCGCTTGTGTCAATGGGGTGTCAATGGGGTTGATCTTCTAATATCAAGACTCAAGGAAAGTCCATCACGGTAAATGAATGATACAGGTATCTCACTTTTCCCCCCATTGAACGATTAATTTCTGACAATATTTCCTGCATTGCATACAAGTAGAGAGCTTTTGATGTGATCCTGTCTTATATCACTTAGATTTTTATACCGCTTCATAGTGCTTTACAGCCCTCTCTAAGCAGTTTACAGAGTCAGCATATTTTCCCCAACACTCTGGGTCCTCATTTTACCGACCTCAAAAGGATGGACGGCTGAGTCATCTTTGAGCCTGGTGAGATTGGAACTGCCAAATTACAGGCCACTGGCAATCAGCAGAAGTAGCCTGCAGTACTGCTCTCTAATCATTGCGCCACCACGGCTCATACAAATGATTTCTTATATAGCTTCAGAAATGTGATCTAATTTTTTTAATGAATTCAACATGAAAAACTCAAAATTAAATCTCTTCACTTCACTTGAAGTATACCCAGTATGATCTTGTGACACATCCCACTCTTCTTCTTTGCTCTTCATGAAATCAACCAGCATCCAAAGCTGTTACCAAACATCATCCTAGGCTACTGTCAGGTCTCCAAAAGATGCCCTAATTAATTTATGAGCCTTGAGACAAAGTTCAAAAGAAATCCAAACATTTATTTGGAGTAACATTTTGGGGATACCTGCCATGGAGTCAGATCTGATTTCCATTTAATGGTGATGAGAGGGTGATGCATTCCATAACTAATTTCAGATTGTTCAATTGTCCAGTTTCCAGATTAGACTCATAAAACAACAATCCAACTGATTAGTTATAAAAGTCATAAAAGAACAGCTTTGGGAAATATGAAGTGATTTGTTGAATTGAAGATGAAAACCCCACATTGAGATGAAAACCAACTGAAGTCTCTTATCTTGCAGTATACAGAGTATGAGCTTCTGGCACGTCCTGCCCTTCTTCTTTGCCATTCATGAGGTCAACCAGAATCCAAAGCTGTTACCAAACATCACTCTGGGCTACAGCATCTATGAGAACTTTTTCAATGGAAGGTTAACATATGAGGTCATGTTGGATTTGCTTTCTACGGGGCAGGAGAATGTCCCAAACTACAGTTGTGGAAAGCAAAATAATATGTTGCCTTTGCTTGAGGGGACAGAGTCTGATCTCTTTGGTCAAATTTCCACCATGCTGAGCATCTACAAAATCCCACAGGTATGAATGAATACTGAAGCTAATCTCACTCTGCAAATAGCCCCCCAAAGCAATAGCAACAGTACTTAGACTTATGTACTGCTTTACAGCCCTTTTACAGCCCTCTCTAAGTGGTTTACAGAGTCAGCATATTTGCCCCCAACAATCTGGGTCTTCATTTTACTGACCTCAAAAGGATGGAAGGCTGAATTAACCTTGAGCCTGGTGAGATTTGAATTGCCAAACAGCAGGCAGTCGGCAGGCAGCAGAAGTAGCCTGCGTTACGGCATTCTAACCACTGCACCACCATGGCTCAAAAGGTCAAATAATAAATAAAATTAGTGAGCCAATGAAGTTTGCCAACGAAGCCCTGAAATGGCATCAGACATTCAAATAATTCTTTTTTTTCATTCTGATATCCTTTTTGCAGTTGAACAAACCTTCATTCATGGTTGAACTGAAATGCTCTAAACCAGGCGTCCCAAACCTTTTGGACCTCTGGGACCACCAAATTGATAATTTTAAATCCCATGGACCACTAATAGGATCTGCCTAGAATGGCCAGGTAGGTGTAGCTAAGTGGTCATGTGATTGGGTGGGTGTGGCCAACTTGATGTCACTCACATTGAGGGGCACCTCACCGGCCTCTATTCACCTCTCTCCTTCCAGCCACGCCTCACCTGCCTGGCCAGGCTCCTTAGGAAGCAGTTGTTAAGAGCTAAGCAGTCACCATGAGAAAGAGTTGGCAAAACAGCTGGTTCCATTCAAATTGGATCTGACTGAGAAGGAGGCCCAGCAGAAGCACCTCACTGAGGACCACAAGCATAGGCTTTCCAAGCAGAGGGAAGACCTGTGGGAGTGCAAGGCCAGGTACTGGTGCCTGGAGGCTCATGGGCTGAGGTGGTCAGCCAGTTCCAGGCCATGATGCACCAGTAGACTCTGCAGCAAAACAAGTGTTCGTTGCATGTAGGGGCCATAATCTGAGGATCCCTGATTTGCAGATTACCAAAATTTTCTCATGGAACCACCAGTGGTCCACGGACCACCAGTTGGTGGTGACAGCTGCTCTAAACCATCCTGCACATGAAATTTGCAACATCTTTGCCAATCCTTGTTCTGCCACTTCTCGGTGTCTTTCAGTCACATAACTTGGAAGAGAAAAACATCTTTTCAATCTTATTTGAAACAGATTGAAAGAAAATGTCAAAGATTTTACTGGAAGAAAAAGAAAGAAAAATATTACATTAACGTTTTTTGTTTCCCTATTTGTACATAAAGACAAAACAAAAACAATAAAAACAAAAACTCCTCACATCCCACCCAACTTTCTTTTCTCTGCTGACCGTAACCCCAGGGCATTCCTGAGGCATGTATGGCTGAGCTGGTTTTATAATAGTATTTTGCCCTTCATTTTTGCACTGTTGAAGATGTGAAAAACGTGTCATATTTCTCCTCCTATAATTATGGCAGAAAGCTGCTAATAGGTGATGACTATAAATAAAATAGAATAGAATAACAAAGTTGGAAGGGAACTTGGAGGTCTTCTAGTCCAACCCCTTGCCTAGGGAGGAAACCCTATACATTTCAGACATATGGTTATCCGATTTCTTCTTTTAAATGTCCAGTGTTGTAGCATTCACAACTTCTGGAGGCAAGTTGTTCCATTCATTAATTGTTCTAACTGTCAGGAATTTTTTCCTCAGTTCTAAGTTGCTTCTCTCCTTGATTAGTTTCCACCCATTGCTTCTTGTTGTACCTTCAGGTGCCTTGGAGAATAGCTTGACTCCCTCTTCTTTGTGGCAGCTCCTGAGATATTGGAAGACTGCTATCATGTCTCTCCTAGTCCTTCTTCTCATTAAACTAGACATACCCAGTTCCTGCAACCATTCTCCTAATCATCTTTGTTATTTTTCTCTGCACTCTTTCTAGAGTCTCCACATCTTTTTTACATCATGGCAACCAAAACTGAATGCAGCATTCCAAATGTGGCCTTACCAAGGCATTGTAAAATGGTATTGACACTTCTCATGATCTTGATTCTATCCCTAAATACAGGAAAGTGATACCAGACATTGAGATGACATTTCATGGTGCAAACTCAAGAACAGAGGGAAGGAAGTTCTCCTCCACAGAGTCTTGCTATGTAAGCACTTATTTTTGTCCTTAAAAACAAAACAATCCACCACCTTTTTTCTATTTCATTTTAGATCAACTATGGGGTCATCAGCCACATTCCAGAGCAGAAACATCATTTCCCTTTTTTCTACCGGGTGACTCCAAAGCAAGAACCTCCACACTTGGCAATTGTCCAGCTGCTCCTGCATTTCCAATGGACATGGATCGGCCTTGCTGCTCCGGACAATGAAAGTGGGGAAAAGTTCAGAAGAACTTTTATGCCAGTAGCCAGAAGAAAAGGCGTCTGTGTTGCCTTCTCAGAAAGCTTACCCATGGTTATTCAAGTGGGGAAAAAGAAGGACATCCTTCAATATTTTAGCGACCCTAAAGTGAACAGTCTTGTTTGTCACTTGAACTTTCAAGCCACAATAATACTAGCAGTACTAATACGAGAAATTGAAAGGGATAAAATCCTGTTTGGGGAAAAAGTATGGATTGCCACAGCTTTGTCCGATATAAGTGTGAGATTTTTTAACCGCCTGCTTAATCTCCAGCGTGACTATCTTTTATTGTCATTCAAAACTCAGACAAAGAAAAGGACACACTATTATGATTTTAATTCACATTATTCTGCTACAGCGAATTTTGGGGAGGCATCATTTCAGTGTTCCTATTCAATCCCCTTGTTGTCGAAGAAAGCTTGGACTACATGCCTGGAAAAAGAGAGCTGGGAAACCCCGCCACAGGATCTGGTTGAAAGAATCCTGTCCGAGGATAGCTCCAGTATTTCCACAACAATCCAGGTTGTGGCCTGGGTCCTCCATGCTGCCATTTCCTCCCAATTGAGAAAAAGCAGGATGCATGTTGGGGACCACGAGACAACTCAGATAATACAGCCATGGCAGGTAAGACTTCCATTAGAAAATTCCACTAATGGTTTCATTTCCATTTTTAAATGTTATGTTAGATTTATAGAATATAGAATTAGAGAATTGGAAGGCACCTTGAAGGTCTTCTAGTCCAACCCCCTGCTCAGATAGGAAACCCTACACCACTTCAGACAAACAGATATCCAACATCTTCTTTAAAACCTCCACTATTGGAGCATTCACAGCTTCTGGAGGCAAGTTGTTCCACTGGATAATTGTTCTAACTGTCAGGAAATTTCTTCTTTAGTTCTAAGTTGCTTATCTCCTTGATTACTTTCCACCCATTGCTTCTTGTCCTACTCTCAGGTGCTTTGGAGCATAACTTGACTTCCTCTTCTTTGTGGCAACCCCTGAGATATTGGAAGACTTCTATCATGCCTCCCCTAGTCCTTCTTTTCATTGAACTAGACACACCCAGTTCCTGCAAACGTTCTTCATAGGTTTTAGCCTCCAGTTCCCTAATCATCTTTGTTGCTGGGATAGATGGGGATGGGGGGAATTCCAATAACCACAGTCAGTTTCTAATACTTTTTTCTGACCAGATGTGCAGGCTTAGAGAGAAAGAGACAGATTCTGTTAGTGAATCTTCTAGGTGTGTCAAACTTGATTTCATTGAGGGCCACATCAGGGTTGGGTGGGCTTGGCCAAGATGGGCATGGCCAACTCAACATCATTCATGTCAGGAGCTCCTGAGTGGCTTACAAACAGTAAAAAGATAAATAGAAACACAATTAAAAATTTAGAACCTATTTTGAAAAACAAGAAACAAGGAGATGGACAGCACTGGGATGAGATCTTCTTATCCCAACAACGATCTCCAGTGGTGAGGGCCCCACATCAAGAATACAAGCCAATTAGCCCAATTGAGTTTTGAGTCCAAAAGAATGGGAGTTCAAACACAAGAGGTGGGGAAACAACCCTGGAAAGATGGTGAGATTGTTGGAGTTAAAACATGTTTTTGACCTGAGATTAAAAAGTCATAAAATGAGTGGGTGCAGTGGCCTAGAAGTGGAGGTCTCACTCCACAATCAGGACGCTGTGAGTTCAATCCTAGGTAGAGGCAAATATTTATCTCTCTGGGCATGATGAGAATATATCTGCTGAATATAACTCCGCATTGGTGACAGGAATGGCATCTGGGCAGTAAACACTCAGCTCCATTCAGTTGCCCAGACTCTGTCCTACAAGGGATTATGGGGTCATTAAAGGAAGATGATTAAAAATCTCATAACACAGACTTCCGGTGGCACCGTAGGTGTTGAAGGAAGCTCCTTTGGAAACGCCAGCCCCGTGATCATGTTAAGCTGCTAGAACAGCATAAATCAGCTGTCCAGCAGGTTGAAAACTCTCCCCTCGGGAAAAGAGGGGGAGGTGAGCAGCCAGGCAACGGTTGAGCTCCCCTATACCCCCAGGAGTAATTCTGGGGCTCAAAGGGTGAGAGCCTCCCAGCAGCCCAACAGAGCTCCACTTCTGGGATGCTTTTGCTGTAGCAGAACAAAACGCCACGACCATCCCTGCAATCAACGTTTTAATCTACATTTGAATAAGATGCAGGCAGAGCAAAGATAGGAGTGATTATAATTGCAAGTACAAACTTTAACTCTGATACAGTTTTACTTCCTTCTGTGAAGATTGAGGGAACAAAAGGGAAGATGGTGTTGAAAAGTTGAAGGGTGTGGTCAAAGCGAAACTTAAAAGGAAAGTTTTTGTTAAGTGCTTGTTAACGTTGTTAAAAGAACCAAGAGCTCAAGATTAAAGAAAACAGCATTGGTTTACTAACAAGCTATAAGATCTAACAAATCTGGGGATTAGGTGGACTTTTTGGGCTCAATAATTTGGCTGCTGGAAAGTGTGATTTGAATATTTGGAAATGGCTTCAAAACAAACAAAATTAAGTACTTCTAAGAGCGCTGGAAGTTCCCCAGCCCAGACACCCAAACTGCAGTCTTTATTACCCCCAGCGGATACACAAATATTGACACCTGAAGCTCTCCAAGGCACTTTAAAGGCACAAGCCTTTGTTTTGGAAGAAAAAAAAATACAACTGCTTTTAAAGATGTGTGTGACGAAATGTCTGAAATTAAGGATCTAATCCAAATCCACAAACAACAAATAAGAGAGGATATAGTGGATGCATTTAAGGGTCTGCTTGGTTATGTAACATCACTGGAGGATAGGGTGGAAGAAATTAATCAGTCTAATGTGAATTTGGAGAACAAAGTTGAAGAGGCTCAAAGCAAGATCGAAAAGTCAGAGGCAGAAATTACAATGATACAATACAGAGCGATGGAATTTGCTTTGAGAATAAGAGGCCTGAAAGAAAATAACCAAGAAAATTTGAAAGAGATTTTTGCAGAAGCTTTTGCTCAGTTAACTGGTGAACCAAGGGCAGAATATGATTGGCAGATTGACAAAATGTATAGTGTTAATTCATGGGTTGCCAGACAGAGACAACTACCAAGGAATATTGTAATCTATTTTGTTACCAGGAAAATAAGGAATAGAATATTACAAGCGACATATAAAAACGAACTACAGCTGGCAGGACAGGAGGTGGCAGTGTTGAAGGAAATTCCCTCTAAAATGTTGAGATCCAGAAAGGACTATGCATTTCTAGTGGATAAACTTATAAATCACCAGATACAGTATAGATGGGAGGTCCCGGCCGGATTGGTGGTGAATTATTTAGGAGAAATATATCATCTTAATTCAGTTTGGAAGGCAAGAGATTTTTACAGTAATGTATTAAAGGCTGGATATCCACCATCTCCAGGACCCAGAAGAAGAAATGAAGCAGGGGAAGCTAGACAGGAAGCTACCCAGGTACAAGCGGGTGCTGCTCAAGCCTTGGTATTACTTGAGGAGACAGAAGGAGTTATGGAACAAAGACAAATTTGAGCAGCAACTAAATGTAAAGAACAAGAATTAAAGATGCAACAAGCTCAGACAACAATCCAAGAAACTACAAATACAAATACAGAAGCTGTGAGGGGAGCTAGACTGAAGAAGAAACTCCAGCAGGATTTCCAGGCAGCTCTTATAAAGCTTCAGGGGGCTAAAGATGACAATTAAAATTTTAACCTGGAATGTTAATGGCTTAAATTCACCACAAAAAGGGAAAAAAATTCACTATTTGAAACAATTCAAAAATGATGCAATTTGTTTGCAAGAAACACATATTAGAACAAATCACCAAAAATATTTGATGAATGCAAGATTGGGAACACACTTTGTGGCATCTGCTCCAGAGAAGAAAAATGGCATAGTTATATATTTAAGGAATGACTTAAAGGCTAAAATAATTGAAGCAGATCCTCAAGGAAGATATATTGCAATTGAATTATTAATAGAAGGAAAGAAAATACTCTTAACAGGAGTATATGCTCCCAATCAACAACAAGAAAATTTTTACAAGTTGCTCCATACTAAATTAATACAATGGGACTATAGATCGTGCATATTACTGGGTGACTGGAATGGAGTATTGGATACTATGAAAGACAAGAAGGGACTTTTGCAAAATACTCAAACACGAGCAAGATTGCCTAAATCTTTCTTCGACATGATGGATGATATGGAATTGAGGGATATTTGGTGTGAACAGAATGTTAAAGAAGAAGACTTTACATTTTTTTCTGATAGACACCAATCCTTCTCTAGAAGTGACTTTATATTAATTACAAATGACTTTCTTTCCAGAGTGAAGAAGACGAAGATATGCCTGAGAATTTTAACAGATCATAATCCGGTGTGGATGGAACTGGAATATGGAGAGGGATCTAGGAGGTCTTGGAGATTAAATGCAAATTTATTTAGATATGAAGGAAATGTCATAGAAAGTAAAAAAACTATTGAAAGAATATTTTGTTTTTAACATGCATAAAGGAACATCCATGGAAATGGTTTGGGATGCAAATAAAGCATATATGGGAGGTGTTTTAATAAATTTGAATAACCTATATAGACGTAGACAGGGCGAAAAATGAAGGGAACTAGAAGAGGAGATAAAAAAGAAAGAGCAGGTGCTAATATCTAACCCAAATGATAAGAAGACAAAAGAAGCAATTACTTTACTGCGAGGGCAATTTAACATGTTGATGTCAGATCAAGTAGCAACTAACTTGCTATATACTAAACACAATACTTTTTGCAATGCAAATAAACCAGATAGATGGTGAGCATATATTTTAAGGAAAAAACAAAAGGCTCGTGCCATAGAGAAAATAGAGTACAAAGGTAAAGAAGTCTATCAACAGGATATGATCCAAAAGGCCTTCCTTGAATTTTTTACAGGATTGTACATGGGTGATAAAATACAAGGCTTAGATATAGATAGATACTTGGACAAAGAAAAAATACCTATAGTTAAGGATGAGCAAAGGGAGAAATTGAATCAACCAATAACTTCGAGGGAAATCCTCCAGGTAATTAAACAGTTAAAGGCTGGGAAAGCACTGGGCACAGATGGTTTGACAGTGGTTTACTATAAAAATTTACAATTAGAAATGGTAGAACCCCTTAAGGAATTATTTAACAAAATCCAAATGGAAGGAAAGGTACCTCCATCTTGGAGAACAGCTTTCATATCCTTGATACCCAAAGAAGATCAAGATCTTAGTCAACCAATAAATTATAGGCCTATATCATTACTCAATACAGATTATAAAATTTTTACCAAAATACTAGTGAATAGGTTGATGTTGGTTATTCAGCAACTGATTCATAATGATCAAACTGGTTTTATACAAGGGAGACAAATGAGAAGTAATGTAAGACAAATTGTTAATATATTGGAGTATTTGGGAAAGAATAACCAAGTCCCTGCAGCGCTTATATTTCTAGACGCCGAGAAAGCATTTGATCGAATGAATTGGCAATTTGTAATGAAAACAATGCAAAAGATGCAAATTGGAGAGTATTTTCTACAATCAATCAATGCAATAATTCAGGAACAAACAGCACAAATTATAGTCAATGGAAGTTTAACATAATCTTTTAAAATCGAGAAAGATACAAGACAGGCTTGCCCCCTATCGCCATTAATGTTTATTATAACCCTGGAGTTATTGCTGAATAAAATACAGGGGTCAGATGATTTACAGGGAATTAAGATTAGACACCAAGAATATAGATTACGAGCATTTGTGGACGACTTGGTTATAACTTTAACCCAACCAGGGAAATCTACCAAGGTTTTAATGAATATGATTAATCAATATGGCCAAGTATCTGGGTTTAAAATAAATCTAGGGAAAACAAAGATGTTAGTTAAAAATATGAACACTAATCAAAGGGAAGAATTAGAAAAAATAACAGGATGTGAGATAGTTAAAAAGGTTAAATATTTAGGAGTTTATATCTCAACTTCAAATGGGAAACTATATAAGTATAATTATGAACCATTATGGCATAGAATGCAGGTAGAGATGAAAAATTTTGAAAAATTACAATTGTCTTTGTTGGGAAGGATAGCAGCAATGAAAATGAATGTCTTGCCTAAGTTTTTATTTAAATTTAAAACTATAGTATGAAGCAGTAATTTTATCAATAATCAGTGACTGGATTAATTCAACAGAGGATAGATTATTGAATATCGAGGGGCATGACTTGATATACAGCTGGCATGCTTATTTGATATACAACAAGAAGGTGGATAAGACTTTCAAAAGTCATATATTAAGGAATGCTTTATTGCGTGTCTGGAAAAAAATCAACATAAATTAAATGGTAAGATACCTATGTGGGCAATTCCCAGACATGCAATAGAGAACATAAGTATAGCACAAAAACAGGATGTAACTACATACAGACAGCTTCTTACTATAGAAGGAAGTGTATTACAGCTAAAACCCTTGAATGTGTACTAAAAGAGGAAAAGGTAATCCAAACATGGTTTTAGTATGGACAGTTGCAGGCCAGATGGAAAAATGATCAGAAAATTGGTATTATGCAAGACGAGGACAATCTACTAAAACAAATTAGGAATCAAAGTCAAATGCATATAAAAAGGTTATATAATGTTCGAATAGAAATGGATTCTGAAACAGAATTAGTTAAAGAATGTATGATAAAGTGGGCACAAAATTTTGAAGAATCAATAATGGATAAAGTTCACTCCTCAGATGTTCTTGCTAGGTATAATTACAGATTGTACAGTTATAGAGACTAATTTGATTTTGAACTTAATAACAGCAGCAAGATTGTTGGTGACGCAGTACTGGAAGAAGGAAGAATTGCCTACTATTCAAGAATGGACGTTAAAAGTAGTAAACTTAGCAGAGATGGCCAAAATTTCAGCATATTTGAAGGAACATTCAGATGAGAAATATGTTGGAATGGAGAAGATGGATTGACTACATTCAAAATAAATATCAGACTAAGAAATTTCAATTAGCTTATGAATGAACAAAGAATGTTATAACTTATCTAAATTTAGCTTAATAAAAGGAGAGTTAAAGTACAAGAGGGAGGGAGGAAGCTATAGTTAGTTAGCTTATGTTAGTGTATGATTGTTAAATGCTTATACCCTGTATTTTGCTCTGGAAAGTTGGGGGAAGGGAGGGTTGAAGGGGGGTGGGGGTGAAGGGAGGGAAGGGGAAGGGGAAATATGTGTAAAGTTTATTAAAACTTTTCAATTAAAAAAATCTCATAACACAGAACAGCCGAAAATAATCATCAGGAAAGGTTTATGCATATGTGTTTATATATGAGAGAGAAAGAGACAGAAAGAATGGAAGAGGAAGTGGGAGAGAGAAAGGGAGATTTAGAGAAGGAGGAAAGAAGGAAGTGAGAAAGAGAATAATATTCCTGTTGCATACAAACAGAGGCTCTGAGCTGAATATCCCACTTCTGTCTTAGGGCTCAAAAGAGAATGTATACATGGCAAGTGTGATTTTCCATGTCTTTTCAGCTTCATCCTTTTCTAAGAAACTTCCAGGTTTACAATCTTTCTGTGGATGATGTTTATTTGGATGAGGCTGGAATTCCTGTTGCTGACTTTGATATTATGGACTGGGCAGTATTTCCTAATAAGTCTTCTGCTGGGGTGAAAATAGGGAATATTGAAAAACAAGTCGTCCCTTCAGATATCAAGACCTCTATTGACGAGAGTGTCATTATATGGCCAACAACCTTCAATCAGGTAACCAAGTCTGCTTGTTTGTGGATGTTATTATTCATCCACTCCTGGCTATCCATCTACTTTTGTATCAGTCTTCTCATTTTGAGGGAGGCTCTTTGCTAATGAAAAAACTGGTTGAATGAGACGCTACTATTTCTGTTAGCTGTCTCCTGCATTGCTAACTGTGGAAATGCCAGCATTGTTCTAAGTTAGGATGGAAAGCATGTTGGCTAGTCCAGTGATGCTTGTTCCCTGAAAGGAAGCTAAGCAATCGCGCAAAACCCTTAGACCAGGGATGGCTAACCTTTTTGCTGTTGGGTGCCAAAAATGTGTTCGTGTGTTAGCGCATGTATGTGATGGTACCCATAATACAAAGCACCTCCCGACATGCACATGTATGCACACGGACACCCCCACGCTCCCCCCTTCCATGTGTGCTGCACTGCTCACCTCCAAGCTGAGCTTGGCATTTCCTCCGGGGGATCAAGAGAGGCCTTTTTCACCCTCCCCAGGCTCCAGGAAACCCTCCAGAGCCTGAGGAGGGTGAAAACAGCCCCCCGCCCCCCAGAATCCATCCAGAAGCCGAAAATGGATCATTTCTGAGATTCCTATACACCCGTTGGACCCTTTTTATGCCCTCCCTAGGCTCCAGAGGCTTTCCTGAAACCCGGGGAGGGCAAAAACAGTCTCCACCCACCAGCCAGTCGTGGGGTCCTACTGGTTTGGACCAGTTCGGCTGAACTGGTAGTAGCTTGGCGGACTGTGCCACTGGAACTGACAGTGACCCAGGCCTGTCACACCCCTGAACCAGTTATCCACCATCTGCTTTTTGCTTCTGCACATGTGCAGAGCAATTTTAGTTGTAGTGTGCAAGCAAGTGCAGCCCGCATCAAGTACACGTGCATGGCACACCCCTGTGTGAACTGGCAGTAGTCTCTTCCAGAAACCACCACTGCTCCCAGCCCTCCAGAAGGCCAAAAATCAGCTGGTTGGCACACGCATAAGCACTGGAACTGGCGGCTCGAGTGCTGGGAGATATGGCTCCGCATGTCATCTGTGGCCCGCGTGCCATAAGTTCACTGTCACTGCCTTAGACCCTCAGGGACTTACCTCTGGGCATGTAACTCAGTACTGTCCTTGGTGCTCTATCATCATGGTTGCTTACATATATTCTATTACCCAGCCTGATAACATTATCAGTGCAATGATGATAGTATCATGTGCCTGATGATAGCATAGATGATGTTATTTAGTCCAATAGTGAAATGTCTGCTAGGAAACAACCATATCAGAGTACACCAAGGACTCCACAGTTCAACCCTGAACTACACCTATTTATTCTACTGGATCTTATTCAGTGCTTGTTCAAATTACCATTTCAGAATAGAGCTGGAAGGTACCTTGGAGATCTTCCAATAGAATCCCCTGCTCAAAAGGGAGACCCTATACCATTTCAGAAAAGTGGCTGTCAGTCTCTTCTTAAAAACCTCTAGTGATGAAACACCCATTTCTGAAGGCAGTCTGGTGCTCTGGTTAATTCTTCTCTCTGTTAGGAAGTTTCTCCTTAATTCTAGCTTGCTTCTCTCCTTGATTGGTTTCAATCCATTTTTTCTTGTCCTGCCTTCTGGTGCTTTGGAAAATAAGTTGACCACCTCTTCTTTGTGGCAGCCCCTCAAATACTGGAATACCTGATTCAAGTCATTTATAAAGATATTGAAAAGTACGGGGCCTAAGGAACTTTGTGATTCCCCACTGCTTAGTTTCTTCCATGTAGATAAAGTTACAGTTGGCTGTGTACAGTTTGTGAGCCAGCTACAAATCCATCTGGTGATGATGCTGCCTAGCTCACATTTTTCTAGTTTACAAGAAGTAGGTTTCAGTCTACTTTGTTTGTTTCTTTGTTTGTTTCTTTGTTTGTTTGTTTAGTTTGTCACTCATGTACAAGATAACAGGAATAAGAATAAACATGAATAAGAACACAGGAAATGGATACAAATAAATGGGGACAATAGGACTGAAACCTAAGTATGCTATGTCCATAGCATTTCCGTAGTCTACAAACAGGCTAAAATGTTTGGACAGGAGAGCCATTGGTCTTTGCTGAATATTGAGAGGACTCTGGGATCATATGCTGCAGAAATCAAACAAACATTTAGCTGACTTATCTTTAAATATCTTTGCCAACCTTGCTGGTGCAAGGTGCATTCTATAAAACGTCTTATATAAATTTTCTTCATATGCAGTTGACATTGTTAATGTATAGTTCCTGTCCCACAACTTCTGTCATTTATTTAATTCTAATGTGTAACCAAAGTTTTTTGCCCATGCTATCATTGCCTCCTTCACTTGTTCATCTTCCAGTTTAATAGCCAATAAGAAATTATGCAGCATTTTTTATCAACCTTTCTTCTGCCCCTGTTAATATCTTATCTAATTCTGTTAATTCTTTATTTTTAAAAAATCATAAAATTTATCATCTTTCTCATATCTAAAATGTATCTGCACTTGTGAATCCGATGCCATGTCGATCCCTTGATCACTCAGCTCTTATTTAGTTTTGAGTTCCCCCTTTTCATTTAGAATATCTTTATATCTAACAATATTTCCCATGTTAATAATGTTAGGGTGGATCAGTGCTTCCATTGTTAAAAGCTCAATTAGTATTCTCAAGTAATGTTGTTCTCCAAATTTCTCCCATACTAAAAGTAATGCATTCCTTATATAATGTCTTTGAAAGTAGTCATGTATCTTACTTTTTCCATACCACAAGAAAGCATGCCAACCCAGTTGTAAGTCTTGTCCCTCCAGAGTCAATAGTCTTGTATGTCTCAATGCAATCCATTCTTTCATCCATGTTAATACCATGTTAAAAGTAACTTTTGAGTTCATGAACCCATCTTTGCATTGACTTCCACTTTTAAAATAAATTCCCTAATCCATTTGTTTCCATAATTTTCTTTCTGTTTAGAAGGCCCCTTTTTCTAAGTGTACCAATAGTTGCCTCCCAGGATACACCAAGCTCACAAGAGAAGGAGAACCAGTTTGCTGCTATGACTGTTTTCCATGCATGGAAGGAACAATCTCCATGCAAGAAGGTAGGTGGCTCAAGGACAAAAATAGTGCATCATCCTTTTATTTGAGTAAGCAAGATTTAATCTCATATGCCAGTATGCTGCATCCATACCCAGGAAAGAAAAAAAAGAAATATACAGCAGTGTTTAGTGTTCAATAAAAGTAGGATTTTACTTCAGTGGATATTTTCAGAAACTGTTGAAACAGTAAAAGGACATGGAGATGGAACAACTAAACAATTGTATGATAAAACAGATGCAAAAATCAAATAAATAATTGCGACACCAAAATGAAGGCAGTTTTGGAAAAACAAAATCCAGAAAATCCACACCAAGTTATAATACAAGGGAAAATATTTTACAGACAGTATATCAGAGGAGGTATTCAGCCAGTTCTGACGGTTCCAGAGAACCGGTAGCGGAAATTTTGAGTAGTTCGGAGAACCAGCAAATAGGCTGGCCCTGCCCATGCTGCCTCCCAGCTGATCTTCTTTTGTTGCCCTGAACAGGAGAACGGAGCTGGTAAGCAGGTTAGTGGGGTGGGGAGGGAATGGGGATTTTGCATTATCCTGCCCCTGTCATGCCCATAAAGCCACGCCTACAGAACCAATAGTAAAAATATTTGAATCCCACCACTGCAGTATATAATTATATCAACAATTGAAAAAAAAGACAAACCACAGAAAAATACATGTTAGTAATCTTATAACAAAGAATTAATATTGTATCATTTGTGGTATTTATTCAAACAAACTCAAAAGAATTCAGAGAATTTAATGCATCAGAATATTCAGGAAAAAACCTAAACAAACATTGAATTGAAGCGCCTAATATTTTTTGACCTATAATTCTACAAATCTGGTAAGGAATTGGAATGATAGATTTTGTCAGTGATTGTCAAATTGGAAAGTGAAATTAGATAATTTGCTACAATGGCAAAAATTACAATTTCTAAAGTAACTATGATAGAACTAATATGCATACCACACATGACACAGAGTGTTTAGAAAATTTGAAGATGGTTTCTGGAAAGACAGTTCTGCTCTTGGAAAATAAAGAGAAGGGATGGTGGCAGTGTTTTTCTGTAATCATTTTCTACATTATTCGTGCTTAGTAACTATATTTTTTTGTGTTATTTAACTGTCAATATTCAATGTAAATCATTTTTCCTTTAAATTTCATTATTCTAATGATATATAAGCATTTTTTTTAAAGAAATGGCAGAAAAGGAGCAAAGAACAGCTTCACTAGTGTATATACATCCTTCCTCTATCAGTTGGTCATGAGGTATAAAATATCACTTACTCACTATATAAACAGCAATTCATGTTTTCCAGATGCAGCATATTGTGAAAAGTGTCCAGATGGTCAGCATTCCAACGAGAAGCGAGATCAGTGTGTCCCCAAAGTAATAACTTTCCTGTCCTACAAAGAAATGTTAGGTCTCATCCTGGCTATCACAGCCTTATTTTTGTCTCTAAACACTGCCTTAGTTCTCGGAATCTTCATTAAATACCGAGAAACTCCCATAGTCAAAGCCAACAACCGGGATCTCAGCTACATTCTCCTGGTCTCTCTTCTACTTTCCTTTTTGACATCTCTTCTATTCATTGGTAAGCCCAAGGAAGTGACTTGCCTTCTTCAACAAATCACTTTCAGTGTGGTTTTCTCAGTTGCTGTCTCTTCCTTGTTGGCCAAGACGATTATGGTGGTGGTGGCATTTTTGGCCACAAAGCCAGGCAGCACAATGAGGAAATGGTTGGGGAAAAGTCTGGCCAACTCCATTGTCTTGTCCTGTTCTGGAGTTCAGGTGAGCATCTGCCTTACATGGTTGGGAACTTCTCCCCCATTTCCACATTCTGACCTGCATTCTCAACCAAGAGAGATCCTCCTGCAATGTAATGGAGGCTCAGTCACCATGTTCTACACTGCCCTTGGCTACATGGGCTTTCTGGCTGCCACCTGCTTCTTGGTGGCTTTCCTGGCCCGCAAACTTCCAGGGACTTTCAATGAAGCCAAGTGGATCACTTTCAGCATGCTTGTCTTCTGCAGTGTTTGGATCTCCTTTGTCCCTACCTACCTGAGCACCAAAGGGAAATACATGGTGGCTGTGCAGATCTTCTCCATCTTGGCTTCCAGTCTGGGCTTACTGGGATGCATTTTTGTCCCTAAATGTTACATCCTTATTCTGAGACCTGACATGAATACTAAGGAGCATCTAATCATGAAAAACAATGAGGGCTCTTAACTTTCCAATAGTTACCCAAATTATTGTTAAAATGAAATAGGATAGTTGGAAGTAAAATCTTTGTTATATGTTCTAAAAAGTCACAATTATGATTAATATAATAAGATATAGTAAGATATGTAAGAGATCATGTTCTTTTAAATGTATGTGTACACACACACAAACACACTAAAACCAAATAAAAAGAGCATTATAGAAACACATTTGCTTTATTTAATGTTTAGAAGATATGGCAATCATTTGCTAACTTGATAAAGTTTTGATGTGTTTTGTTTTTTTCACACTCTGCCTGGGCAATGATTTATTTTATGCCACCACTTTCTTTCTGTGGATCAACTGGGCCAATTTAATTGTTTATTTTTTAAAAATGTGCTAGATTAGAGGAGGTTATTGATGTTTGTTCCACCAATGCAGGACCTTGTTCCTCTTCTTCTAATGCAAATTCTCTTAATATCCTTTCAATAAAGAGCATGAATAAATAAGAACAGAGTCATACTTTCTTTGCTCACTTCTTTACCATTCTGGAGTTACTTTGTTTTGCCCTATCCTATCCTGTTCAGAGTCTGGCTCAGTGGTGGGTTGCTCTTACCATCACTACCAGTACGCTGATCACGGTCTGTCCATGTCAGGAGCCTGACATGCATTATGCATGTGCCTGACATGCGCTGGGCATACATGTGCAATCCACCACCCCTGTGACATCCAGCTGCTTGTTGGGGCACATGCAGATACCGTATGCTGTTCCGTGTGCACAGTGTGCCTTTTCGCATAAAAACAGCCTGTACAGCATGGTGGACAGGTGGGCCAAATGAGCCACTGTACTGGTACGCTGTCACCGTACCGAGCTGTACCTGCAGCAACCCACCACTGGTCTGTTTCCTTGTCCTGTGTGTAAGTTTCTCATGAGAGCAATTTGATATTGTATGATTCTCATTTCTGAAGGACATTCTACATCTCAATATAGTTTCTTTTAATTATTTTTTTTATTTTAAAATATTTTTATGGCCATCCATGTTAGAATAATTCTGCCTGGTTTACAACAATAAAACTTTATAATGCCTTGGTAAGGCCACACTTAGAATACTGCATCCAGTTTTGGTCACCATGGTGTAAAAAAATGTGGAGACTTTAGAAGGAGTGCAGAGAAGAGAAACAAAGATGATTAAGGGACTGGAGACTAAAACACATGAAGAACGGTTGCAGGAACTGGGTCTGTCTAGTTTAATGAAAACAAGGACTAGGGGAGACATGGTAGCAGTGTTGCGATATTTCAGGGGCTGCCACAAAGAAGAGGGAGTCAAGCTATTCTTCAAAGCACCTGAGGGTAGGACAAGAAGCAATGAGTGATCAAGGAGAGTAGCAACCTAGAACTAAGAAGACATTTCTTGACAGAACTATTGATCAGTGGAACAGCTTGCCTTCAGAAGTTGTGAATGCTCCAATACTGGAAGTTTTTAAGAAGAGATTGGATAACCATTTGTCTGAAATGGTGTAGGAATTCCTGCCTAAGCAGGTGATTGGACTAGAAGACCTCCAAGGTCCCTTCCAACTCTCTTGTTCTGTTCTGTTCTGTTCTGTTAAGAGGTCTCCTGCTTGTTGCCAGCATGCTCATTGAAATCTGCAGCCCTTTTTTCCAACTCCCTTTTAAATATGCCCAAATTGACAATTTGAATCTAATGTTAGATAGACTTTACTTACACAAACAATAAAGATTTATCTCAGGTAATATCAATTAAAAGAGCTGCAACAAGACAAATATGTGTTTCACAGTGTTATAGTCACTGTTTTCCAGATGTAGATCCTGGAAAAGATAATGAAGCTATGAATCCATTAACACTTAGTGGAAAGCAAAGTTACAGCCAGAAGACTACATTGGTTTGTCAAAAATAGATTATGCCAGACAAATCTTACTGTATTCTTTGACAAATTGCCTAAATTAGTAAAATATTGTAGACATAACTTTCTTGGACTTCAGTAAGGCATTTGGTAAAGTAGACCACAATGTCTGGGTTCCAAATAGCATCCAAAATTAAATCAGAGTCCAAGGCAAAGTATTGCTCAAAGTTCCAATTTATTAAGAGAGCCATGTTGGCACATCTGGAAAAACCCAAATCTGAGAAGCTTCCCGGTTTTCCCACCCAGTTGAAAGTTCATGATTTTGCCCCAACACCCACAAGTCCATCACATGGTCCAATCTTCCACTGCCATGCTGGCAGTTCCACCCATCCAGTTGCAGTCAGGTGCAGAGCTGTAGAGACAAAGGATGACCTTGGCATTCTAGAAAGGAATTTTATTTTGGTTATATGGCATATAACTCTGTGCCATCCCCCCTCCCATTTCCCCACAATAGAAACCACATAGTAGAATAATAGAAAGGGTGGCAGGACAAAGATCCAAAAGGAACATGGCTGCAGGCCTGACACAAAACTTACTACTTGACTGAAGATAGAAAACTGTGGGTGTGACATCATCACTATCAAATGGATTCATAACTGGCTGATAAACACATTCAATATATAATTCTTAATGGAACTACCATATTTTTAGGAGTATAAGATGCACCTTTCCCCCACTCCAAAAGAGAGTGAAAATCTGGGTGCATCATATACACTGAATACAGCAAATTTGAACTCCCAAGATCCTGCCCCCTTCGCACAAATGGATTTACATAAGCTTTGGGAGGCCTGCAAAGTGCTCCTGGAGGCTGTGGAGGGCAAAAGCAAGTGAAAATATGCCTTTTTGGCTTGTTTTTGCCCCCCCCCCCCGGCCCCCAGGAGCACTTTGCAGGCCTCTCAAACTCTCTACATGCTCCGTTTTTCACAAAAAATGAAGCATGCAAAGGGTTTGGGAGGCCTGCAGAGTGCAAAAGCTTCTTTAAATTTACATCTTCAAAATATCGGTGCATCTTATACTCCGGTGCATCTTATAGTCCGAAAAATAAAGTACATCTACGTGGAGAGAAGCATGCAATGGTATACTTCAAGGTTCTGCCTTAAGCTCACCACCCTTTAACATCTTCAGAAATGATTTAGATTAGGGGATAAAAGGGGAACTCATCAAATTTTCAGATGACACCCAGCTGGCTAGTATAGCCAACAGTCCACAAGATTTATTTGAGAGCTCCAGAAATATCTCAACAGATATGAACATAGGGCCCTATCCAATGAAATTAATTTCAATGATGGGAAAAGTAAGGTTTGCACTTAGGCAAGAAAAAACAAATGCACAGGTATAGAATAGGTTGTGCCTGGCTCAAGAACAGAAACTGCGGGAAGGATCTATGAATTCTAGAGGACACCCACTTAAGTATTAGCCCCTGGTGAGCTGCAGTGGGTTAGACAGAACAATACAGCCGTCACAGTCCAATGAGGCATTACTGAGGGATAGTATCTAGTTCATTTGAAGTATTAGTACCACTTTATAATACTTTAGTAAGAATCACACTTGAACTATTGCATCCAGTTTTGGTCACCATGATATAAAAAAGATGTTGAGACTCTTAAAAGACTGCAGAGAAGAGTAGCAAAAATGACTAAGTGACTGGAGGCTAAAACAGATGAAAAATGGTTGCAGGAATAGAGTATGTCTAATCTAATGAAGAAATTGACTGGGGTGTCATGATAGCATTAGTCCTGACCATTAGAACAATTAGTTAGTTAATTAGTTAATTAGTTAATTAGTTAATTAGTTAATTAGTTAATTAGTTAATTAGTTAATCAGTTAATCAGTTAATCAGTTAATTAGTTAATTAGTTAATTAGTTAATTAGTTAATTAGTTAATTAGTTAATTAGTTAATTAGTTAATTAGTTAATTAGTTAATTAGTTAATTAGCTAATTAGCTAATTAGCTAATTAGTTAGTTAGTTAGTTAGTTAGTTAGTTAGTTAGTTAGTTAGTTAGTTAGTTAGTTAGCCATATACAAGATAACAGGAATAAGAATAAACATGAATAAGAATACAGGAAATGGGTACAAATAAATGGGGACAGTAGAACAGGGACGTTTTGCACGCCCCTACTGACCTCTTAGAAATGGGGTGAATTCTATAGGAGAGAGTTTAAGGTTAAAGTTATGGGGATTTGAGGATGTAACAACAGGGTCAGGTAGTGCATTCCAGGCATGGACCACTCTGTTGCAGAAGTCGTATTTTCTGCAATTGAGTTTGGAGTGGAATGATTTGCCTTCAGATATGGTATTGTGTCATGGGTCTATACAGGCTCTTTAGGGATGTGAAGAAAAAGCTGCCAAAGGTTCACAATTACAGACAGGATTTTTATTATTATTATTATTGGATGTCCCAGGGCAGAAAAGTCACATTATAGACTCCATTTCACCATCCTACTGATGAAAAAAGGTATTGCAACTTTAGTACTTCAAGAATAGGTTTCTTAAGTAAAGGAAAGAAAGCATTTCCTGAATTGTTATTTTCATGATAGTTAAATAAGAACTATGCCAATGAGCCATGCAGAGTTTTGTTTCCCCATGCATATCAGTAAATAAAGTCATCCAGAGAATCAGCTGAGATCCCGACATTCCTGTATAATTATCAAAATTACAATTATTATTTTTTTCTCCCTAGGGACTCCTCACAACTCATGGTCTTTTGGAAACCTACTGTAGGTAGGGACTCTCTTACTAACTCTCATCAACAGAGTTTACTAATATTTAATAACGCTGATAAAAGATCTGAAGATCTAGTTCAAAAAGACCTCAAGGGTGATGGAGAGCATATGATAAGAATCCTAAATTGTGCAGGTTTGAAATTTAATGCTGCTTTTTAATGTGCCAGACTTCATTTCATCTCGCTTGACCAAGTCATTGCATCTGTGTTCTTTGGCAAGAAAATTAGGCTTCTCTTTTAGAGAGATCTGAGACCAAAGACGGTAGTGACTGTCTCAGAGAAATACAGAAAATCTCCATCATGATATTTGAAATACTGCTGATTCTGCTTCTCCTGGTGTCCCACTTTCCTTGTGGCACCATGATGACCAAATGCCCATTGAGTGTTCAAAAAGAGAAATATTTTAATTACTACAAACCAGGAGACTTTCTGATTACTGGAATCATATCTACATCTAGCACTATATTTGAACCATACATTTTCTTTAAGCCTCCGAGGAACAGATTTCAAAGGTAACTCTTGAAGTGTACTTAATCCTGGTGATTAATTTTATCCTCCCTTCTTTTTCAAATGAATGATTCCCATTTCCCAATGTCTGGTGTCGGTCATCTTTCCCTCTCTTTATTTGCTTTAAGGAAAAGGCTTACAGGTGTTGAGTCTTGGCTCTTCACAAAATGATCTTCCGTGAAGCCACAGAGAATCTTTAGATCCTCTCTTAGTTGAAGGTAAAGAAATGAGGTGCTATCCTATTTTATACTCCCATTTTCTTCAAAGTTTTCCATGAAAAGGCAGCTTGCTTGCTTCTTTCTTTCTTTCTTTCTTTCTTTCTTTCTTTCTTTCTTTCTTTCTTTCTTTCTCTCTCTCTCTCTCTCTCTCTCTCTCTGTTTCTCTCTCTCTCTCATTCATTCATTCATTCATCTACCTGAGCCATGGTAGATACCTGAGTCTACTTCTGCTGACTGCCAGCTGCCTGCAATTTGCCAGTTCGAATGTCACCAGGCTCAAGGTTGACTCAGCCTTCCATCCTTCTGAGGTCGGTAAAATAAGGGCCCAGATTATTAGGGGAAATATGCTAACTCTGTAAACCACTTAGAGAGAGCTATAAAGCACTGTAAAGTAGTATATAAGTCTAAATGCTATTGCTACCTACTTACCTAACTACCAGTGATGGGTTGCAGGTGGTACACCCCGGTATGGGTGTACCGGGGCCTGTCTGGAGCATCAGGTACCGTTCCGGTAAGATGCTCCAGAGGGCCTACCCACCCACCCAAGCTCCTTACCTGTCCTTTAAAGCCTTCAGTGCTTCCATGGTGCATATAGCACCTGCATGATGCTCCACCAAGCAGCCGGAGTGTCTGGGAGGCTTGCGGAGGCATCGCTGGAAGGTAAGACACATGTGCGCGGATGCCACATGCGTTCATGTGAAGGACGCTGGGCCCCGTTGCAACCATACCTACCTACCTATCTATCACTTTCCCTCCAAGGCTTTCTTTCATTAGATGGCTTCTGTACAACTTGGGCTGTCAAAAGTTGAAGGTGAAATTTTGCTTTCCATGGCAGGGGCACACACTCTTCCTGTTTACTTTTTGTTTAAATTAATTAGAAACTGAGAAAAGAATAAGGAACCCAAATACTGCCTGTAAGTGACGCTGGGCATGTAAATCTAAAGATTGCAAAAGCACCATCCACCTGTTTTAAAAAGGAATTGATTTTAATCGCATTCATTTAATCTGTTTCCAAGAAAAATACATTTCTGATATATGGTTAAGATTATTATATGACATAGAGAATTATAACTAGAGAACCATTTCACTGTAAAAGGATTAATATCTGTGATGACTGTTACAAACATAAATTTCATATGCTTTACTTTTTAATTTTTAATACTGACATATAAGACATGAGCCTTCTGGTGCTGAAATTTTATATATTATATATAAAATTTGGTACAGAAATATCATACAGTATTATTCTATAAGTATACCCTTTGAAAAGATAACAAAAAAGTAACATATGTAATGACAAATGAATGTTAATTTTAGTATTAAAGATGTAATGGCTACCAAAAGAACACAGGAAGGGGAGATTTTGTCATGACTAGCAAATTCTTATTTTCTTCTCAATTTTGCAAGATGAGTTGCAAAATTTAGAAATATTATAGGTTCCCTTAGGAGAACAATCTGAAATAAATAAAATAAAAGGTGTAAAAGTCATCTGAACAAGAATGCAGTCTGGTGAGCCTTAGAGATATGATAGTGTTCAATTGCCCTTCTGCTCATTAAATGAGCAATAAGGAAGGACAATGTCCCATATGCCTTTGGCGTCTAGTTATGCCGGCCACATGACCACCGAGACTTCTTCGGACAGCGCTGGCTCTTCGGCTTTGAAACAAAGATGAGCACTGCTCCCTAAAGTGGGAACAACTAGCACATATGTGCGAGGGGAACTTTTACCTTTAAGGAAGGACAAAGTTGGAGATTTTCAAAGATACATAGTATTTTTCCAGAAGAGTCTGATCTAATAATCACTGAATTGTTCCAGAATTGAGCTCTTTCCTTTTCTTCCATCAAGCACAGTGAAGGAAGAACTTTATATCTCCCAAGCTGAAGCCCCCGCTAGCCTTGGCTGCCTTAGATGAGGTGCAGGTATCATTAGATACTTTGGATGATACTGGTATTAATAAGAACTATCACATCAGTGCTGACATATAGAATTTCTGCAGAATCTATTAAGCCTAGTCTATTAAATAAACAAAGAATTAAAAGTCAGGGTATAGATTGGTGGAAGAAATATTAACAATCTTCAATTTGCTGACAATACAAGTCTCCTCTTAGAAACCAAAAAAGGCTTGGAACATCTCATCCAGAATATCAAAGACGAAAATGAGAACGTTGGCCTCTTTCTCAACATCAAAAAAGCTGATGACTACTTCAAGGAAAGGAAACATCAAAGTAGAAATTGACAGTGAAGAGATAGAATGCATGGAAACATTCACTTTCCTGGGATCACAGATAGCTTAAAGTGGTGAATGCAGCACAGAAGTAAAACATTGAATTGCAATGATGCACATGAACTAAATGTGGAAAAACATGGACATCAGTGTGGCAATCAAATGTAGGTTAGTCCACTCTATTGTATTCCCTATAGCTACAGTATATCACAGAAGTGAGTAGACCCCCTCACATTTTGTAATTATTTAAGTATATCTTTTCATATGTGTGTTGCATTATTTTGAGGGGACAGCACATGTACACTGTTATACAAGCTGTATACTCACTACTTTACATTGTAGCCAAGTGTCATTTATTCAGTGCTGTCACATGAAAAGGTATCATTAAATATTTACAAAAGTGATGGAGTGTACTCACTTCTGTGTATTTATAGTTGTGAAAATTGGACCTTAAAAATGCAAGATGGGAAGAACATTGACTTGTTTGAGCTCTGATGCTGAAGAAGGCTCTTGCATATTGCTTGGACAGCAAAGGTGACTCAGAAGCAAGTATTGGACACGTAATACTAGACATGTCAGTTTTCTCTTCAGAGGAAAGATGTTCCAGCGTGCAGGTGCTAGGGCAGAAAGGGTAAATGTTCTATGTTCCACCAATCCACATTTTGGGCCAATGGGGCCTGAAGAATCCTCCCAGATCAGATTGGATAGGTAGAAACCACTCGGAAAACACTGTCCCTCAGATAACTCAGTGTCAACCATGAAGTGGTTTAAAGGTGGCAAAGCCATGAATTGCACATGGAAGCACACTGGCAACTATTGCAGTAATGAAGAAGGAACATTTGTTGTTAGTCGCGAAGTCGTGTCCGACTCATCGTGATCCCATGGACAACATTCCTCCAGGCCTTCCTGTCCTCTACCATCCCCTGGAGTCCATTTGAGCTCACACATGTTGCATAGGTCAAATAGTTGTCACACTTACTACCTGTGCAGCTACATTCTGCATCAGGTTCCAAAAATGAACTCTACTCAATGTAGTGGGATGGGAATGGGTACCAATGACACACATAGTTTGAAGGAGTGCAAACAGTGTTCTATCCATCTAGGGTAATGCTTTCCATCAATGATTTCAGATTGAGGATTTCTGAATTTTCCAGATTAAATACATTTGACAATTCTCCTTAAAGAAGCAGCTTCAATAGCAATAGCAATAGCAGTTAGACTTATATACCGCTTCATAGGGCTTTCAGCCCTCTCTAAGTGGTTTACAGAGTCAGCATATTGCCCCGAACAATCCGGGTCCTCATTTTACCCACCTCGGAAGGATGGAAGGCTGAGTCAACCCTGAACCGGTGAGATTTGAACCGCCAAACTGCCGAACTAGCAGTCAGCTGAAATGGCCTGCAGTACTGCACTCTACCCACTGCGCCACCTCGGCTCTTAGAAAATACAATCTGATTTTATCAAACATGAAAACCCAAAATCAAGATGAAGTCCAACTGAAATCTTTTAACTTGCAGTATAGAGATGATGAGCTTCGGGCACATCCTGCCCTTCTTCTTTGCCATTCATGAGATCAACCAGAATCCAAGGCTGTTACCAAACATGACCCTGGGCTACAGCATCTATGAGAACTTTTTCAATGCAAGAATAACGCATGATGTCGTGATGGCCTTGTTGTCTAGGGGGCAAGAGAATGTTCCAAACTATAGTTGCGGAAAACAAAAGAACCTGCTGGCAATTCTTGAAGGGATGAATTCTGAACTTTTCAATTCCATTTCAGCCATGCTGAGCATCTATAAACTCCCACAGGTATGAATGACTATAGAAACTGATGTCACTTTGCAAAATCTCCAAATAGTCGAAAATGGATCAGAGAATAAATATAAAAATAAATAAATAAATATAAAATGTCAGGTATGGAGCTTAAAGGACACCTGAAATCGCATATTTCTACCAGACAGTCAAATAATTCTTTCTTTGTTCTGACATCATTGCACATCTTAGGTTTTTTTTTAAATAAAGATACCCAGGTTTCATAGAGGTTTTGCAACTGAACAAAATTTTCTCCATAGCTTTATGGGGCAAAAGCCCTTAAAGCCCTTATTTTTGTCCTTAACAGCAAAGCAATTGACCATCTTTTTTCTCTTGCATCTTAGATCAACTATGGGGTCATCAGCCACATTCCAGAGCAGAAACATCATTTCCCTTTTTTATACCGGATGATTCCAAAGCAAGAACCTCCTCACTTGGTGATTGTCCAGCTGCTCCTGCATTTCCGATGGACGTGGATTGGCCTCTCTGCTATGGACAATGAAAGTGGGGAAACGTTCAGAAGAACGTTTGTGCCAGCAGCCATAAGGAAAGGTGTTTGTATTGCTTTCTCTGAAATGTTACCCAATATTCTTGATAAAAGGCCAAAAGAGCAAATCCTTCAAATTGTCAGAGACACTAAAGTAAAAAGCATTGTTTGTCAATTGAACTTTGAGGCCACATTAATACTTGCTATGCTGATACGAAACATTGAAAATAGGGCTATCCAATTTGGAGAAAGAGTATGGATTGCCACAGCTTTGTCCGATATAAGTGTGAGATTTTTTTATCGAATGGTTGATCTCCAGCATAACCATCTTTTATTGTCCTTCTCAACTCAGACAAAGAAAAAGACACGATATTATGATTTTAATTCACATTACTTTGCTAGTGGACAGTTTGGGAAGGCAGCATTTCAGTGTTCCTATTCAAGCCCCTTGTGGTCTAAGAGGATTTGGCATATGTGCCTTGAAAAAGAGAGCTGGGAAACCCCACGAGAGGGTCTGGTTGAAAGAATCCTGTCTGAAGATGGCTCCAGTCTTTCCACAGCAATCCAGGTTGTGGCCTTGCTCCTCAATGCTGCCTTTTCCTCCCAAACGAGTAAGAGGAGGATGCGTGTTGGTGATCATCTGACATCCCAGATGATACAGCCATGGCAGGTAAAACTTAGAACGTAAAATAATAGGGTTGGAATGGAGTTCCCCATCTATCCCCCAATCTAGATCATTTCCATCCATGTCTCTCTCTTGACAGGGTTGGGTTTTAAATTTTTTTACTACCTATTTTATGGGCATGGCTTAGCAGTCATGTGACTGGGTGGGTGTGGCCAACTTGATGTTACTCACCAGGAGATGTCATGGATTGGGTAAAATGTGGTGAAGCTCACTTAACAACGCTCTTGCTTAGCAACCAACATTTTGGCCCAATTGTAGTCATAGGTCAAGGACTATCTCTACCTTCTTCTGCATGGCAGTCTTGTCCTAGTAAACACCTTCTCCTTTCTGGCAACTTTCCTCTCTGCTAGAGGCACCAAAATAATCCAGACAATGTAAGGTTTCCTACTGCAGCAGGGGGTTGGATTTGATGACCTCTGAGTAGCCTTCTAGCCCTAAATTGCTGTGCTGTTTTTCTTTCTTTCTTTCTTTCTTTCTTTCTTTCTTTCTTTCTTTCTTTCTTTCTTTCTTTCTTTCTTTCTTTCCTACCTCTCTTCTCCTTTGGTTGTGGGAAGCAACCAACACCCCCCCCCCAATAAAATATAACTCCCAGAAAGGCTCATTCCACATGCCTGCCAGATAGATAATGAGATAATGAGAACGTTTGGCTCCATTCACAAGTAGGGAATGATCCAAATACTTTTAGAAACACAAATCCCATATTGCCATCCTCCCTCTCTCTTTTAGTTTTTAAAACCTCTCTTCCTTTGTCTGAACTAGCAGGGAAAATGGGCTTTAAAAAAAGCGTCTGATGGAGGTTTGAGGTCGTGGCCAAGCCACCACTACTACCGATCTGGCCCAGTATACCAGATTTTCACTACCTCTTCTGGGGTACTGGACAGGACTGGGAGGAACCCACCTCTGCTCTTGATGCTGCCTGTCAGAATTCCTTACAACAGGGTCTGCAGCAACCCCTTGCATTGGAGGGAAGGGGATAGTCTCATTGGGGTGAGATCCTCCCTCAGGTACCTTGAAGTCACACCATATAGGGCTTCAAAGAAAAAAATCCCCAATATATTCAATTGGAATTAGAAGCAAATTAATATCAAAAGCAGTTTGCACAACAGCGGTGTTATATGCATCACCCTGGAGGCTCCCAGAATGGACTGTGCCACTAGATTCTGAACCAGATGTAGCTTTCAGATATTATTCAAGTGTAACTCCATGACACTGGATGTGCCATGCCCACACCCAATTTAGTGAAGGGGGGGGGGAAGTCCCAATACATCACATGATGTCATCGTGATCATGTGCATTTGATATCCCTGATATAGAGCATAGTTCAGCAAACAACCAAGGGATTACAAGGGCGTTAGTGACTATGCTTGACAAATTCCTCAAATTAGTTCTGTAAGTGATTGTAGGAGCCTTCCTTCCCAAGGACAGACTGGGTGACCCTGAACAGGGCTGTCAGGTGACACTCTGCAAGTACAATAAGATTGAAGAATTGGTGACATTGCACTGCTCTGATTTCCATGAGTATATTTATAAAGAACTGGTATGAAATGTGTTGCTTCTATTTATGTTGTGTTAAACATGTGACAAAGGCAGCAATTACTTTGACTATACAACTTACATCTGTGGAACATTACGAGACATATAAGGGGGAAACCAGAAATGGGGCAGGTTTGTTTTGCTTCACCTTCTCATATCTGGCTGTGTAAATATCTCTCTTCTTCCATCTATTTCTTGTGGCTTTTCTTCTATACCTCCAACCCCAAAGCAGAGTAGAAGCAGAAAGGTTGCTGAAAGGACTTGCCTCACCTCTCTGCTCAAGAAGGTAGAATTCTTGAAACAATTGGCATTTCAAAAGGAAACTTTTATTGAAAGAAAGTGATAGCAAGACAAAGAAAGCAGGATCTGAAGATTCCGGCGGAATTCCATAACCCTAACCCTTCCCCTCAGTCTGGTGTTGAATAAGCCAATCCACAGGTGTAACGTTGTTTTGAGAATCACAGGCTGAGAAGGTGATAAGAAGTTTTTCTCAGACATTGCTTGCTGGAGGTTCCAGAGTTGAGGCAAAACAGATGCTCCCCCCCCCCTTACATTCCCAGGAAAGTAAATCAAAGTGCAGGATAGGTAGGGAACAGGAAAAAGGTTATAAACTGAAGAATGCATCGAGGCCCCTGCCACACCAGAATGGCAGCATCCTGATAGGGATCTATGGGACCTGACAGCTGTATTGGGACAGCAGCCACACAGCAGAGGGAAAAAGCAGAGTGCTTTGGGACATCCACTAAAGGAGATTGAAGAAACAGCACCAGGCTGATGATGGTTATTCAAAGCCAAGGTGGAGTTGATGTTCAGGGAAGTAAAAATGGGACACGTGTATTTTGGGGAACATTAATACCAGATGTGGGGAAACAACCCTAGAGAGATGTTGAGATTTCTGGAGCTAAATCATGCTTGTGTCCTGAGATTATTGCAATTTTGACTTAAGGATCAAAAGATTACAGGTAATTCTCCATGTCTTTTCAGCTCCATCCCTTTCTAAGAAACTTCCAGATTTACAATCTTTCTGTGAATGATGTTTATTTGGATAAGGCAGGAATTCCTATTGCTGACTTTGATATCATGGACTGGGCAGTGTTTCCTAACAAGACCTCTGCTGGAGTGAAAATTGGGAGTATCGAAAAAGAAGTCTCTTCAGATATTAAGTTCTCTCTTGATGAGAATGCCATCATATGGCCATCTTCCTTTAACCAGGTAACTAGGTTTGCCAGTTTGTGGGTATTATTATTCATCCATTCCTACATATCCACCCACTTTTGTGGTTTTTCAGTCTTCTGATGGAGGCACTGTGCTAATGAAAACACTGATTCAAAGAGAAACTAATAAATGTACCTGTATTAATTGCTAACTATGGGAATGCCAACATTGTCTTAGCATAGGATGGAAATCATGTTGGCTAGTCCAATGATGTTTGTTGCCTCTAAGGAAACTATGGAACCACACAAAGTCCTTAGAACCTGAGGGATTTACTACAGGGCATTTTACTCAGTGCAGTCTTTGGTGCACTCACAGCTTGATTGTTTACTTGCAGACATTTTATTACCCAAGTTGATAACGTCATCCATGTCTGATGATAGCACTGATAATGTAACTTAGTTATTTAATGAGACATCTGCAAGCAAAGAAGCAAATTAAGGTATCAACCAAGAACACCATAGCTGGGGGGGGGGAGAAAATGATAATGATGTCTGGACAGAGAAGCTGTCAGCCACAAGTGAACTCTAGGATCATATCCCGCTGAAATGAAACTGTGACTGGAATGTATTTTTGTTACATTTTTTAAAAGATCTTGAAAGTATCTTCTTGAATTTGTGACTCCCAGTTCTGGCCAGTTCTAGAGAACTGATAGCAGAAATTTTGATAAGTTTTGAGATCCGGTAAATACCACCTCTGACTGGTCCCACCCCATCTATTCTCTGCCTTCTGAGTCCCAGCTGTTCAGGAGGGAATGGGGATTTTGCAGTAATCTTTCCCTGGAGTGGGGAGGCAATGGGGATTTTACAGTATCCTTCCCCTGCCATGTTCACCAAACCAAAGAACAGGTAGTAAAAGAATTTTAATCCCACCACTGCTGAACTCATCTTGGCAATGACTTCCATTTATAAAAGGAATCTACTCATTCATACATTTGCCTGATTTTCTTTCTATTTGGAAGGCCCCTTTTTCTAGGTGTACTAAAAGTTGCCTCCCGGGGTACACCAAGCTCACAAGAGAGAGAGAACCCGTTTGCTGCTATGACTGCTCTCCATGTATGGAAGGAACAATCACCACTCAGGAAGGTAGGTTGCTGAGGGACAAAAAAGGTGCACCAGCCTTTTATTCTAGGGACAATTATGTTAGCAAGATTGGAACTCATATGCCAGTATACAGCATCCAGACTCAGCAAAAAGACTGAAAATACAGCAAGAAGTCACAAATGAAAGCAAGTATATATGTCCTAAACCTCTGATCCCAGGTGATTGACCCAGACTGGATCCTGCAACATCAAGAACTATCCAGTGAAAGTATTTCACTTGTGGATGATTGTCTTCAGAAATTGCTGAAACAGTCAAAAGCAATCCTGAAAATGATGGAAGAAGTTTGAGAAAGGTGACAGAATGTGGTGTACAAAGCCAATGTCAACTATTGAATAGCAAATTTCAGAAAAAATCACTTCTTGTTATAAGTTAAGGGAAATTTGTATTACAGTATATAACTAGACCAATCATATAACAAAAAACATTGGAAATGCCCTAACAATGAAGGACAGAAATCTATAGTATTAATGACAGAAGTAGCAAGAATAGGCAACATACATACTGCATATTGCAAAGAAAATTTAAACTTTTTGAACATAAGTGTATTGAAACTAATAGATGAAAGTATTCAAGTAGATGCAAGCAAGAATTGTTTAAAGTTAAGCTAAAACACATACATAAAGGTTCTGGATAAACACACATATATATACATAACTCAGGATGGGCAAATAAAGAGAATGGACAATGGCCATGTTTTTCTATAATCACCTGATTCATGTTTATTAATTGTTTCTTTCTGTTATTCAATGGCCACTATTCAATCTGAGATCGTTGATTAAAAAAACATCATAGCTCTAGTTAAACCCTGTGTCTGGTCAGTTTTTCATGAGCTGTAGAATGGCAGTGAATGACTAGAAAAGCTACAATTCATGTTTTCCAGATGCAGCATATTGTGAAAAGTGTCCAGATGATCAGCATTCCAACGAGAAGCGAGATCAGTGTGTCCCTAAAGTTGTAATTTTTCCGGTCTACAAAGAACAATTAGGTCTCATCCTGGCTATCACAGCCTTATTTTTGGTTCTAAACACAGCCTTAGTTCTAGGAATCTTCATTAAATACCGAGAAACTCCCATAGTCAAAGCCAACAACCGGGATCTCAGCTACATTCTCCTGGTCTCTCTCCTGCTTTCCTTTTTGACATCTCTTCTATTCATTGGTAAGCCCAAGGAAGTGACTTGCCTTCTTCAACAAATCACCTTCAGTGTGGTTTTCTCAGTTGCTGTCTCTTCCTTGCTGGCCAAGACAGTTATGGTGGTGGTGGCATTTTTTGCCACAAAGCCAGGCAGCAGGATGAGGAAATGGTTGGGGAAAAGTCTGGCCAACTCCATTGTCTTGTCCTGTTCTGGAGTTCAGGTGGGCATCTGCCTTACATGGTTGGGAACTTCTCCCCCATTTCCACATTCTGACCTACATTCTCAACCAAGAGAGATACTCCTGCAATGTAACGAAGGCTCAGTCACCATGTTCTACACTGCCCTTGGCTACATGGGCTTTCTGGCTGCCACCTGCTTCTTGGTGGCTTTCCTGGCCCGCAAGCTTCCAGGGACTTTCAATGAAGCCAAGTGGATCACCTTCAGCATGCTGGTCTTCTGCAGTGTTTGGATCTCCTTTGTCCCCACCTACCTGAGCACCAAAGGGAAATACATGGTGGCTGTGCAGATCTTCTCCATCTTGGCCTCCAGTCTGGGCTTACTGGGATGTATTTTTGTCCCCAAATGTTACATCATTATTCTGAGACCTGACATGAACACTAAGGAGCATCTAATAATGAAAAACAATGAGGGCTCTTGATTTTGGAAGTTTTATTTTAACCAAATAATTGTTAGCACAAAATAGGATACATCTTTGTTATGTTTTCTAAGAACGTTCTATCATATGAGCTTTCAGTTATGACTGATATGGTAATATATACTAGAGATGTGTAAGATGTCATTTTCACATCAATCATTATTTTTATTTAGGAATAATCATAAAATATCAGAAACCATATTTTTTCTAAAACCAATTAATAGAGAGCATTATAGAACACCTTTGCTTTATCTAATCTTTACAAGAGATAACATACTTTTGCTAATGTTGATGAAGTTGTGATATGTTTTGTATCTTTTCATGTCATATGATAATGGGTTGAGCTTTTTTCCTTTACCTGACCAATTAGTTATTTGCTGCCTCCCCTTTTTTTCCTGCAGATCTGAGCTAATCTGATTGTTTATTTGAAAAGTAAAGTGTGCTAACATAGAGAAGGTTATTGAAGTTTGTTCCATCAATGTAGAATCATGTTTCTCGTCTTCAAATCCCCTTTATATCCATTCAGCATACAGAATGAATAAATAAGAACAGAGTATATTGTCTCATCTCAATTATGTTTCACTTTTCATCCAACAAGCATCTCCATATCTAACAGGATAGTGGGGAATCGAAGGATTTATATTCCTTACAGACAGCTGGTCATTTGTATTCTTTTAGAGGGTCCTTGAAGCACTTGGAGGTTTATCTGTGTTCTCAGGGTCACCTGAGTAGTGCTCTGGTTATTGTAGTCTGCACCTTTTTCTTTGGAAATTCATTCCTGCTCCCACATCACTCAAAGGATGCTCATCCCAAATTTTATAGCTAAAATTCTGTAGCAATTCTCAGTGATCCAGGTCATGATTATCCCGAAGGTGCTTTTTCAGAAGGCAACTGGACTTTCTTGTTTTTTCTTTTGAAAATCCTTCAAAAGAAAAAACATCATGACCCCCATATTACAACTTAATGACCCCACTATTAAGCGAGGGAAAACTGTCTATTGTTTAACCCTTCAATAGTCCTGAATGCCTTTTACACTGCCATGAGTTCTCTGAATGCCACCCCCCCTCCAAGGTGAACAGAGAGATTCCTAATCTACCAAGTAAATATGCAGCCATAAATCTGGTCCCTAGTGCCAAAATTTCTGCCAAGAGATAATATCAAATGTCTACTAAAGAATCAGAAACTCTAAAACAATATTTGGACTTGATTTGCAAAAAGGTTTCATAAGACCCTCCCAGTCTCCTGGCTTGGTTCCCACCTTCTTCATACCCATGTAGAAAACCCCAGTGGGAACTGCCTCCCCCCCCTTGACAGTGATCCATAATTGCAAAGCATTGCATTCAATCACAGTAAGAAAGTATTATCCACTGCCATTAATTCCAGACCTAGTAGATAGACTGCAGAAAGCAAGTATTTTTATGAGATTGGACCTCTGCTATACTTGCAACCTCATTAGGATAAAAAATAGCCACAAATGGCCTTTGATATCAGATACGGCAAATTTGAATATAGAGTGCTTCCTTTTGGATGCTATAACATTGGAGCTGTATTTTCCAGATTTATGAATCAAGTCTTCACAGACCTCACAAATAAATATGTGTTTCTCTATTTGAATGTCATTTTAGTCTACTCTGAGAATGAGGCTCAGTGGCACCTTCACTTTAGCAGCAATTCCCCAACCATCACTTGCAACAAGAGCAGAAAAAGCACTGCTGTCTTTCATTTTGGCCAATAGATGGTCAGCTACCAGCAAGAGTGGCTTTCAATTGTCTTTTTGAGCTGAGTCTTGTTATTGGGCTCATTTATCTATTATTTTAGTACTATTAGTTAATGTAGCATTTATTCAATTATTTTCATATAATAAAAAAATTGACAGTCAATGAAGAATCTGAAACTTCAAGAAGGAATCAGTGGCCTGAAGAATTTGATAACCCCTGGAATAGACAGTATTTTCTATCCTATTTAAGACTTCAGATTTTCAAGGTTCTGTTCATATAATTTTGCAGTAAAGTAGAATTAGCCCATCTATTTTGGTTTTCTGTATGGTTTACCTGGGAAGGCTAGCAACAAAAAAAGACAAAGGGAGAGAGAAAGAAGAAAGGAAGGAAGTTTGGAACTAGTCAGGTAGGCAGAAGACAGCTCAGCAGAAGAGGCACACAGAACGCTGTTACCTTCCCACCAAAGGTGGTCCCTATTTTTCTACTTGCATTTTTATCTGCTTTCAAACTGCTAGGTTGGCAGAAGCTGGGACAAATAACAGGAACTCACTCTGTTTTGTGGTGCTAGGGATTCGAACTGCCAACCTTATGATTGACAAGTGCAATGTCTTAGCCACTGAGCCACCGTGTCCCTTAAAAGAACTATAGATTAGTGCTGGATTCCAGCTAAGCTGGGAATGCCTCCAAATGGCTATCATTGCAGCTTAATGTACCTAAAGATAGGAAGTCCTGTGTGTTCTCGTAACATAACTGATAATCTATGCCTGCCAAATAAATTTATCAAACGTCTTACTGTGGTAGCTGGACAATCAGAAGCCCTGTTGTAGCCTATTCTGGCCTGTTGTGCAGACTTTTATGAGAATTTCTGAAGTGCATTCCAGTAAACTTTTGCTGTTATAGTTTTCTCTTTTCCACTTCAGGCATAGGAAGTATCTGTGGAAACAAAAATGCCTCAAAATCAAAGATGCCCTGTTGGGGTTTAAATGTAAAAGTTCTCCCGCACTTGCATGCTAGTCATTTCCGGCTCTAGAAGTGATGCTCATCTCTGTTTCTAAGCCGAAGAGCCACTGCTGCTGGAAGAGGTTTCCATGGTCATGTGGCCGGCATGACTAAAAGCTGAAGGCGCATGGAACGCTGTTACCTTCCCACCAAAGTGGTCCCTATTTTTCTACTTGCATTTTTTACGAGCTTTCGAACTGCTAGGTTGGCAGAAGCTGGGACAAATAAAGGGAGCTCACTCCATTACATGGAGCTAGGGATTCGAACCACTGAACTGCCGACCTTTCTTATTGACAAGCTCAGCATCTTAGCCACTGAGCCCTTTAATAAACCCTTTATTATAGTCCCAGCACCATAGAATCCATCATTTTATAAGGTTTACTGAAATAGTGTGGGTTTTTTGTACCAATGATGTTATCTAATCAGAAAATAGAATATCTGCAAGCAAAAAACCAAGCTCAGAGACCTCTCAAGAATTCCACAGCATTCATTTCTTCCTCCTGGTACGATATAAAATGATATTTCTGTGATTGCTTTAATTTCTTCTTCCTCCAACCCTTAGCTACTGAAGACTTAAGGATGTTAACCATTTATCTTCTTAAAATATTTTTTCTCAGTTCTCCAGCCACCTGCACCAGATGGAATTTGCTCTGCCACCATCTAGAATCCCAAGCTGTATTTTATCTCCATGGAATCTTATTTGGCTTTGGTGATCTCATCAAACACAGGATCTGAATTTGACTGTACAGTCCAGTGGTGGGTTCCTACCAGTTTGGACCAGTTCAGCCAAACCGGTAGTAGTTTGGTGGCCTGGATTGCTGGAACTGGCAGCGACCCAGGCCTGCCACAATGCCGAATATCTTACTCACCTACGGCGCCACTATATTGTTTTTCAGTTATGCGCATGCACAGAAAAAAAATATTGCACTTTGCATGTACACACAGTGGGCATAAAGCATGCGTGCATACACAATGGTCACATGAGTGAAGCGGCAGTAGTGCCTACTGGAACCCACTCTGCTGTGGTCCCATGTCAAACTGTAGATCGTATCATGACTGGGCTATACGTTGAGGGCATATACCAGTCCAGTATCTGATTTTTTTCCCCAACTAAATGATTCTGTCCTTCAAAAGTTAGATGATCTAGACATTGATATCTGAATATAGATACTTTTAACATTCATATTTTACTGTGGTTTTAATCTAGGGGAAATGTTAATACATATTGCAAGTGTATGTATGATATGCCATACACTAAATGAATAAATTCTACCTAGACAGTTAATAGGAAACACTTCTCTGTTTCAGAGCAGTACTTTTTTCCACTTTAGGACTAGAGCAGGGTGTCAAACTCAAGGCCCATGGGACAGATCCAGCCCACAGGATGCTTAGATCTGGCTCAAGGGGCTAACCTGGAAACAGCGAAGGACCAGCCCGTGGTGCCTCTGCCAGTGAAAATGGAACTCAGAGGGCTGCCTGCTGCCTGTGTTTTCACTTGCAGAGCACTTGGGCCAACACAGGCTCCCCAGACATGAGTGATGACAAGCTGGCCACGCCTCCCCAGCCCCTCAAAGTCAAATACAACCCTGATGTGGCCCTCAATGAAATTGAGTTTGACACCCCTGGACTAAAGGAGAGATGATCCTATGGAGGATCTGACCCATATGGCAAAGGAAAGCAGCCAATTCTGTGCGATGCTGGAAGAGACAGCAAAATAAACACATTTGGGAAAGGTGCATAATGTAGTGCGAGTTTTGTTCCTGGATGCTTCAATCAATATTCAATATCATGTAAGGGTTCTATCGTACTATGTCATTGGTCTCTATAGGCTTTTAAAGGGTATCAAGTCATGATGGCGAATCTATGGCACGCGTGCCAGAGGTGGCACACAGAGCCCTCTCTGTGGGCACACGTGCCATTGGCAGATGCTCTTCTGGGTTCGGTCGCACAAATGCGCCAGGCAGCTGGTTTGACATGCATGCGCCTGGCAGCCAGCTGCTGTCTTCCAGGTTCTGGCTTCACACAAAGACCAGCTGGCCAGTGCATATATGCATGCCAGAAGCTGGAAGAGAGCACTTAGCTGGTGTGCATGCATATCAGACCAGCTGGCTGGCACATGCATGCGACAGAACCCAGAAGAACAGCTGGTGATGGCACATGTGCCATCGGAGAGAGCACCTTTTTCTTTATACCAGTGATGTTTAATCTGTTTGGCACCAAGTGCCGCAACTCACACACATGTGTGACAGAATCCGGAAGTGCAGCTGACCGCCACACACATGCGCACTGGCCAGTTGCTCTTTTCCAAGTTCTGGCATGCACTCACTCCAGTTTCTTCTTCTTCTTCTTCTTCTTCTTCTTCTTCTTCTTCTTCTTCTTCTTCTTCTTCTTCTTCTTCTTCTTCTTCTTCTTCTTCTTCTTCCTCTTCCTCCTCTTCCTCCTCCTCCTGTTGTTTTTCTTCTTCCTTCATCCTCCTCCTCCTCTTCTTCTTCCTTCTTCTTCTTCCTCCTCCTCCTCCTCCTCCTTCTTCCTGGATGTCTCAAGGGAGGAAAGTTACACTATAGGCACTACTTCATCTCCCTATTGGTGGAAAAAAGGTATTGCAACTTCAATATTTGAAAAATAGGTTTCTTGGGTAAAGAAAATAAAAATGTTTCCTGAATTGTTATTTTGATGACGATTAAATTGCCCATGAGCCGTGCAAACAAATTCCCACTTGCACTCCAGTAAATGAAGTTATTCAGAGAGTCAACTGTGATCCCTACATCCCTGTATAATTATCAAAATTACTATTATTTCTTTTTCTTCCCAGGGACTCCTCATGACTCATAGTCATTTTGAAACCTAGGTAGGGATGTTTACTAGCTCTCATGAACAAATATTTAGTAACACTGATAAAAGATCTGAAAATCTGGTTCATAAGGACCACATGGGCACTGGAGAGCATATGGGGAGACTCCTGAAGTTGGAACTGTGCAGATCTGAAATCTAATGCTGCATTTTAATGTGCCAGACTTCATTTCATCTCGCTTGACCAAGTCAGCGCATCTGTGTTCTTTGGCAAGAAAACTACGCTTCTCCTTTAGAGAGCTCTGAGACCCAAGATGATGGTTGCCTGTCTCAGAGAACTACAGAAGATCCCCATCATGATATATGAAATTCTGCTGATGCTGCTTATCCTGGCATCCCATTTTCCCTGTGTTGCAATGATGACCAAATGCCCATTGAGTGTGCGAAAAGAAAAAGAACATTTTATTTACTATAAACCAGGAGACGTCCTGATTAGTGGAATCATATCTACGACTAGCACTCTATTTGAACCATACATTTTCTTTCAGCCCCCAAGTAACAGATTTATAAGGTAACTCCTGAAGTGTACTTAGCACTGGCGATTAACTTTATCCTCCCTTCTTTTGAATATGAATCATTTCCATTTCCCAATGCCTGGTGTCGGTCATCTTTCCCTCTCTTCATTTCAGGGGTGGACCAATATTACTGCCGGTTCAGAGCGCAAAAAAAAAAAAGTTAGATGATCATCTACCAGCAAGAGTGGCCCTCAATTGTCTTTTTTAGCTGTGTCTTGTTATTGGGCTCATTTAGCTATTATTTTTAGTATTATTAATTAAAGTGGCATTTATTCAATTATTTTCATATAATAAATATGTGATGGTCAATGAACAATCTGAAAGTTCAAGAAGGAGTCAGTGGGCTGAAGAGTTTGGAAGAATGTTTTGTATCCTATTTAAGCCTTCGGGTTGGCAAGGTTCTGATAATATAATTTTCAGTAAGGTAGAATTAGCCCATCTACTTTGGTTTCCCATCTGGTTTACCTAGAAAGGCTAGCAACAAAAGAGAAAAGGGGAGAGAGAAAGAAAAAAGGAAAGAAGTTTGGAACTAGTAAGGTAAGCAGAAGAAAGCTCAGCAGAAGAGGTAAAAGCAGAAGGGTCAAGATCCCTACCTCTTCTTCAAATGCTTGTTGAGTCCCCACCCAGTCTGAGGAGCCCATTACCCAGCATTATAGGTAAAGGTAAAGGTTTCCCCTGCATAGCCAAAGAGCCAGCACTGTCTGAAGACGTCTCCGTGGTCATGTGATTGGCATGACTATAATACAATACAATAGCAGAGTTGGAAGGGACCTTGGAGGTCTTCTAATCCAATCCCCGGCCTAGGCAGGAAACCCTATACCATTTCAGACAAATGGCTATCCAACATCTTCTTAAAGACTTCCAGTTTGGGGCATTCACAACTTCTGGAGGCAAGCGCCTTCAACTAAACACCAAAGGCGCATGGAACACTGTTACTTTCCCACCAAATGTGGTCCCTATTTTTCTACTTGTATTTTACATGCTTTTGAACCGCTAGGTTGGCAGAAGCTGGGGCAAGTAATGGGAACTCACTCTGTTATGTGGCACTGGGGATTCAAACCACCAAACTGCTGACCTTTCTGATCAACAAGCTCTTTCTTTCTTTCTATCATCAATCCATCCATTCATATCTATCTATCTATCTATCTATCTATCTATCTATCTATCTATCTATATATATATATATATATATATATATATGTTTGTGCTGATAAATATATCTATCTATCTATCTATCATTATTTTTTTTTTGCTTTGCGTGGCAGCATCACCATCTCCCTGGTTACTTTTTGTTTAACTAATGAGATCCTTAAAAAGGATAAAGAACCCAAATATCTTCGCAGGAACAATCGTTAAGTGACTATGGGTGTGGTATGTACAGTATAAATACTGGGAAACCAACTTCCACTTGGCTTAGAAGGAAATTGATTTTAGTAGAGGTCATTTAAATGTTTTTTTTTTTAAGAAAAATCAATTTCTGGTATATGGTTAATATTATTATATGCCTTGACATAGAGACGTTTAGATGATTTGGTATGGTGAAAACAATATCTCATTTTAAGTATTACATTCAATCACTGATTCAGTGTAAACGAACAAAAAATTTAAATGCATCATCTCACATGAAAGAATCAGTACTTACAGATGATGAGGACAATTATTTAACTAGTTAAATTAATATTCATCGTATGACACTGCAGAAACATTGCAGGGAAAAAGGATTAGTATTTCTGCGATGGCTGATATGAACATAAAAATTATACCATAAAAATATGGTATAATTTTGAATATTGACATATAAGATATTAAATGTCTACTGCTGATAATGTTGCTAATATAATAAAATATTATTCTATAAGTATACATTTTGAAAAGATAAATTATTATTTTATGGCAAAGGAATGCTAACGTTACTATTAGAGAGTTAATGGCAAATAGTGGGAGCGGAGAGCTTGTTGTGGTGAGTTTGCAAATCTGCTGCTGGGATGAAAAATTGGGAAAAAGAAGAAGTCTCTTCAGATATCAAGTTCTCTATGGATGAGATTGCCAAAGAAGCAGCTTCAGGAAATACAATCTGATTTTATGAATCAAACATGAAAACCCAAAATCAAGATGAAGTCCAACTGAAATCTTTTAATTTGTAGTATAGAGATGATGAGCTTCGGGCACATCCTGCCCTTCTTCTTTGCCATTCATGAGATCAACCAGAATCCAAGGTTGTTACCAAACATCACCCTGGGCTACAGCATCTATGAGAACTTTTTCAATGCAAGAATAACGCATGATGTCGTGATGGCCTTGTTGTCTAGGGGGCAAGAGAATGTTCCAAACTATAGTTGCGGAAAACAAAAGAACCTGCTGGCAATTCTTGAAGGGATGAATTCTGAACTTTTCAATTCCATTTCAGCCATGCTGAGCATTTACAAACTCCCACAGGTATGAATGACTATAGATACTGATTTCAATTTGCAAAATCTCCCAATAGTCCAAAATGGATCAGAGAATAAATATAAAAATAATAAATAAATAAATATAAAATGTCAGGTATGGAGCTTAAAGGACACCTGAAATAGTATATTTCCACCAGGTAATCAAATAATTCTTTCTTTGTTCTGACATCATTGCACATCTTAAGGTTTTTTTTTTATATAAAGATGCACAGTTTTCATAGTGGTTTTGCAACTTTTCTCCATAGCTCAACTGAAATGCTCTCAACCATCCTGCACATGAAATTTTGCAACTTCTATGCAAATAATTTTGCCTTATTTTTTCCCTGTCTTCCAATCACAACAGTCACATGACTTTGGAGACAAAAACATATCTTTGTTTTTATTCCAATCAAATCGAAAAAAAATCTCAAGGACAGTAATGGAAGAAAAGAGGGAAAATGTTATTTTAAGAGGATTTTACCTCTACCTTCATTTAAAAACACTGAAAACACTCCCAGCTGACTTTTTTTGCTAAGTTTATTGATTTATTGATTTATTGATTTAGTCAAAAATCTATGAGATAACAGGAATAAGTATAAACATGGTCATGGATACAGGGAATGGGTATGAATAAATGGGGACAGTAGGATAGGGATAGTAGGCATGCTGGTGCACTTATGCACGCCCCCTTAAAAACCTCTTAGGAAAGGGGTGAGATCCACACTAGACAGTTTAAGGTTAAAGTTATGGGGGTTTGAGATGTAACAACCGAGTCGGGTAGGGCATTCCAGGTATTGACCATTCTGTTGCTGAAGTCATATTTCCTGCAATCAATTTTAGAGTGGTTTACCTTGAGTTTGTATCGATTGTTTGCCCTTGTATTATTGCGGTTGAAGCTGAAGTAGTCATTGAAAGGTAGGACATTGGAGCAGACAATTTTGTGTACTATGCTTAGTTCAGACCTTAATTGGCATAGTGATGGGTTGTCCAAGCTCAAATTTTCAAGCTTCCTTATTGTTATGGATAACTTCTGGCTTTGGGAGTTATTAATAGTACATATAGATTAATAAGGGAGGCAAGGAGGGAGGGAGGCAAGGAGGGAAGGAAGGAGGGAGGGAAGGAGAGAAGGAGAGAAGAAAGGAGGGAAGGAAGGAGGGAAGGAAGGAGAGAAGGAGAGAAGAAAGGAGGGAAGGAAGGAGGGAATGTAGGAGAGAAGGAAGGGGGGAAGGAAGGAGGAAAGGAAGGGGAAAGGAAGGAGGGAAGGAAGGTGGGAAGGAGAGAAGGAGGGAAGGGGAAGGAGGGAGGGAAGGAAGGAGGGAAGGAAGGGGAGTAGGAGAGAAGAAACGAGGGAAGGAAAGAGGGAGGGAGGGAAGAAGAAGTAGGACCATTGTAAGATAAGATGGATCTATGGGATGTTAAGAAAGCAATCTTCAAGTATATTGTCAACTGTAGGGAAAATTGTGATAAATACATATTATTAATAACAGTTATGAGATCATATAATTGTGAATGTATATATGAAATTGATAAAATAAAAAAAATAAAAATAAAGATTAATAGCTCTTTTGACTTCAAGCAAAAAGTGACCCTCTTTGCAAGGACATAAATTGAGACAAAAGTCAATCATGCTGTGGTCACTGTTGAAAAAGCGTTCTTTTATTTGTAGACCATAAATTGAGTTTAAACTGTTGCAGAAGATGAGCTCAAGGCAATTGTTGAATCAAAAGTTGTTTGTTACTAATTGCTCCAGTCCCAGTGTAGTAACTGTATTGTACAGGATTGCATGCATAGGTTCAGTAGTTGTACATTCGTTTAGGCTCCAATTAATAAGAGGTAAATTGAGGTCACCAAGAAAGATAAGAGGGTGAGGGCAGGAGGCTGCCCACATTAGTAGTGAAGTTAGCTTGTTTGCATGAACGAGGTTGTAATCAGGGGCTCTATAACATAATAAGAAGTGAAATGTGGTATTTAGGGACAGTTCACAGAGGATGGTTTCGGGAAGAGCAAGCTCCTGTGTAACTTGAATCTTTTTCAGATCTAGGGACCTTTTGCAGAAGATAGCAACACCTGCCCCTCTATGGATTTCGTGGTTGAACTGGTAAACATGATAGTCACTTACTATGGTAATGGGGTCTGAGAAGGATACATTCAACCAAAACTCCCAGACAAATATAAAGTCAAATGAAGCTGCATTTAGTAAGAGAAGGAATTCAGGGATTTTGTTTGTGAAGCTTCTTGCATTGAGTAGCTTTCATTTAAGGTCTACAGTAGTGGATGTGGAGGAAATTAGGGGTGTGCATGCCTAGTTTTGGTTGTTGGGGGTGTGGTTATTGGGATGTGCACCATTGGACTTCCATCTGATACAGTCAGTGCTCTCGTTGATCTTGGCATCTTTCGAGTTCTGATAATATTCCATCTCCCACAGGGCACGACATAGAGGCATAGATAGCTGAGCTAGTATTTCTGCAGTGTTTTGTCTTTCATTCTTCCACTGATGTGAAAAATCTGAGATATTGCCAGGAAGTTGATAAGAGGCCACATTTTATAGGTCAACGACAGATGGAAGGAATTTCTCTGCTATGGGGCAAAAGCCTTTAAAGCCCTTATTTTTGTTCTTAATAGCAAAGCAATCAACCTCTTTTTTCCCTTGCATCTTAGATCAACTATGGGGTCATCAGTCACATTCCAGAGCAGAAACATCATTTCCCCTTTTTTTACCGGATGATTCCAAAGCAAGAACCTCCTCACTTGGTGATTGTCCAGCTGCTCCTGCATTTCCGATGGACGTGGATTGGCCTCTCTGCTATGGACAATGAAAGTGGGGAAACGTTCAGAAGAACGTTTGTGCCAGCAGCCATAAGGAAAGGTGTTTGTATTGCTTTCTCTGAAATGTTACCCAATATTCTTGATAAAAGGCCAAAAGAGCAAATCCTTCAAATTGTCAGAGACGCTAAAGTAAAAACCATTGTTTGTCAATTGAACTTTGAGGCCGCATTAATACTTGCTATGTTGATACGAACCATTGAAAATAGGGCTATCCAATTTGGAGAAAGAGTATGGATTGTCACAGCTTTGTCCGATATAAGTGTGAGATTTTTTTATCGAATGGTTGATCTCCAGCATAACCATCTTTTATTGTCCTTCTCAACTCAGACAAAGAAAAAGACACGATATTATGATTTTAATTCACATTACTTTGCTAGTGGACAGTTTGGGAAGGCAGCATTTCAGTGTTCCTATTCAAGCCCCTTGTGGTCTAAGAGGATTTGGCATATGTGCCTTGAAAAAGAGAGCTGGGAAACCCCACGAGAAGGTCTGGTTGAAAGAATCCTGTCTGAAGATGGCTCCAGTCTTTCCACAGCAATCCAGGTTGTGGCTTTGGTTCTCAATGCTGCCTTTTCCTCCCAAACGAGTAAGAGGAGGATGCATGTTGGTGACCATCCGACAGCCCGGATGATACAGCCATGGCAGGTAAAACTTAGAACGTAAAATAATAGGGTTGGAATGGAGTTCCCCTTCTATCCCCTGATCTAGATCATTTTCATCCATGTCTCTCTTTTGACCCTGCTTGCCACAATTACTTTTCTACAGGGTCTATAGCGAGCCCTTGCACTGGAGGGAATGGGATAGTCTCATTGCAGTGAGATGCTCCCTCAGGTACCTTGAAGCCATGCCATATAGGGCTTCAAAGGGGAAAAAATCCCAATGTATTCAATTGGAATTAAAAGCAAATTAATATCAAAAGCAGTTTGCACAACAGCAGTGTTATATGCATCACCCTGGAGGCCCCAGAACGGACTGTGCCACTGGATTCTGAACCAGATGTAGCTTCCAGATACTCTTCAAGTGTAGCTCCATGATGCTGGATGTGTCAACCGCTGGCCATGTCCACGCCTGATTGAGCAAAGGGGGGGAAAGTCCCACTGTGTCACATGATGGCACCGTGATGATGTGAGTTTGACACCCCTGATATTGAGCGTGGTTCAGCAAACAAGGGATGACACGGGCATTTGTGACTATGCACAGGGCTTCACAATCCAAATAAGGGCACAACTGGTGCACAACATGACGTTGCATAAAAGGCATGTTCTATCCCTTACTGCCACTTGCTCTTTGATCAGGAGTACTGAGTTTAGGAGGGAATTCCGCCCCCCCCCCAGGTTATGGGATGATAAATAAATGGGTTCCAAGATTCCTTGAACCCACAATCATTCCAACTTACCATGGTTCAGCTGAAGCCGGTTGTTTCCCTTTCAGACCCCTCACAGCCTCCAGAGATGTAAAGCCAAGTATCATCTGCATGCCGATGAGGTCTCATTCCATGACTTCAGATGATCTCGCCTATTGTTTCTTTCTTAACTTTTTGAAGTCAGCTTTCTTTCTTTTTTTGCAATTTTTTTTTTTTAAAACATAAAAAACAACATAAAAAAAATTCTCATCCATTACATACAGCATGCCGTTTGGTTACAAGTGTTTTTGCATCCATATTCTCAATTACATATACAATCACAGATTTTCCGTCTAATATAACTAGATACCTCACTTTCATTGTACAACATATATTCAATTACAATTAATATTGCTTTCTTTTCAATAAACCTAATTCCCTTACATTCTTGATTGTCTGTTTAATAACAATATACCTTTATATAATCACTTATCCCATTCTGAATATTTTTACAGTATAAAAGAATTTACTGCTTATATTTATATATCACTATTTTCAAGTATGTATAATCCCACCAGTCATCCATCGAGTATGCTTATGTTCATTATTGTCCTTGTACATCATACATTCAAACAAAAATGTTATCCCTGCATTTTTCAACAAGGTATTCTAAATACTCACTTCATATATATACCAATTTTTGATTACTTCCTTATTAAAATTATTTATCAACAACAGGATATCTTTATAATATACATTTTGGGTTATACATTATATCACCAATCCTCTATCAAATGTACATAGATTCATTATTATCCTTATCCTTCATTTTAAAACAAAAAATTCTAATATATATAGGTTCGAATCCCAGTAAGGGTATGGCTAGCTGATGAGAGCTAAATAGCTTGAAATAGATCTATACTAGTCTCCCTTTATTTATTTATCAGCACAAATAAAACACACACACATATATATAATATATATATATGTGTGTGTATATATATATATATATATATATATATATATATATATATATATATATATATATATATATATATATATATATACATACATACATACATACATACATACATACATACATACATACATACATACATATATATATATATATATATATATATATATATATAATCTTTCATTGTATCGTTATTCATCTATTTAACAACATAATTTTATTATCACTTATCTCCTTCAATTAAAACATAAGTAAAACATTTTTCATTTCCAGGTTTTTTTCCCCACAAATCCCATATCCCATATCTTATAAAATTGCTCGTCTTCTTGTTCTCTGATTTCAAATATCAATTTGCTCATTTCAGCAAAGTCAGTTTTCTTAAAGTCTAAGACAGTAGTTTGATTTTGTTCAATTACTTGTGCCTGCACTATGTTGAATTCCAGTATGACAAGGTCACTCTTCCCCCAAAGTTTCATGTAGATGTTGAAAAGGAGTGGAGAGAGTACTAAGCCCTGTGGCACCCCATGGGCTAGATCTCTCACTCCTATAAACAGTGATTCAGAGTGGCATTGACAAATGCAAAAATCAGAAAGGGGATGAGAAGCATTAGAGGAAGGAGTTGAACCAGCACAATACTGTACCACCCAAGCACAAATCCCACTGCTGACAATGGTAATGAAAGCTGCTGTGAGGTCAAACAGTTGAAGGATGGATGCACTAATCTCATCCTGCTCTTGTGCTTGCCAGATGTCATTTGTAAGAGCTGCCAGTGTCATTTCTCTCCCTTAACTGAAACATGAATGAAAGGCCACATGTAATACCTTTCATCCAAGGAACTCTGGAGTTTGCAATGTAACTTCTTTTTCCATCACCTTCCCTAAGAAGGAGAGGTGGCAGAGTGCATGGAAATTGTCCAGACAGTTGGGATGCGATGACTGTTTCATAAAGAGGGGACAGACCAAGTCCTCCTTGAATGATACCGGGAACAGTCCCTCCTGCAGCAATGCATTAATTATCACCTGGACCCACCAACAAGTCCCCATCCTATAGACTTTCACCAATAAGGAGGGAGAAAGATCTAATAAACAAGTAGTTGCATTGACAGTCCCAAGGACTGTGTCCATTTCCTCAGGACCAACATGATCAAACCATTCCCTTGGCATGTCTAATGATCCTACTCCATGCTTGGTTTCAAACTGAGAGTGGATCCAAGCAAGTTTATCCATCAGGTGTTTGATAAATTCCTCAAGTTAGTTCTGTAAGTGATTGTAGGAGCCTTCCTTCCCAAGGACAGACTGGGTGGCCCTGAACAGGGCTGTCAGGTGACACTCTGCAAGTACAATAAAACTGAAGAAATGGTGACATTGCACTGCTCTTATTTCCATGAGTATATTCATAAAGAACAGATATAAAATGTGCTAGTTCTATTGCCTCTGTTCTATCCACTTTATGTTGTGTCAGACATGTGACAAAGGCAGCGATTTCTTAGGCTATACTACTTACATCCATGGTACGTTACCCAACATATAAGGGGGAAATGAGAAATGGGGCAGGTCTGTTAGCATAACCTTCTCACATCTGGCTGTGTAAATATTTCTCTTCTTCAACCTGTTTCTTGTGGATTTTCTTCTATACCCCCAACCCCAAAGCAGAGTAGAAGCAGCAAGGTTGCTGAAAGGACTTGCCTAACCTCTCTGCTCAAGAAACAATTGTCATTTCAAAAGGAAACAATAGCAATAGCAGTAGACTTATATACCGCTTCATAGGCCTTTCAGGCCTCTCTAAGCGGTTTACAGAGAGTCAGCATATTGCCCCCAACAATCTGGGTCCTCATTTTACCCACCTCGGAAGGATGGAAGGCTGAGTCAACCCTGAGCCGGTGAGATTTGAACCGCTGACCTGCTGATCTAGCAGTAGCCTGCAGTGCTGCATTTAACCACTGCGCCACCTTGGCTCTTAACTTTTATTGAGAGAAAGTGATAGCAAGACAAAGAAAGCAGGATCTGAAGATTCCGGCAGAATTCCATAACCCTAACCCTAACCCTCAATCTGGTGTTGAATAAGTCAATCCACAGGTGTAAAGTTGTCTTGAGAATCACAGACTGAGAAGGTGATAAGAAGTTTTTCTCAGGCATTGCTTGCTGGAGATTTTAGAGTTGAGGCAAAACAGATGCCTCCCCCCCCCCTTACATTCCCAGGAAGGTAAATCAAAGTGCAGGATAGGTAGGGAACAGGAAAAAGGTTATAAACTGAGGAATGAATCAAGGCCTCTGCCCCACCAGAATGCCAGCATCCTGATAGGGATCTATGGGACCTGACAGTTGTCTTGGGACATCCATTTCCTTTTACATCATCTAGATAAGTGCATGATAAGTGCAAATAATATAGTTCAGTACTGTCAAACTGGCGGCCCATGGTCTGATTGCATCATGAGCAGGCCATGCCGACCCCAGTTCCACAAAGGGGAAAAACACCATGAAATATCACATGATGGTAATGTGACACCATGAGTTTTACACCCGTGACATGGACAAAGAGAGAGGACAGCAGCCCCATAGCAGAGGGGAAAAAGCAGAATGCCTTGGGACATCCACCAAAGGAGATTGAAGAATCAGCACCAGGCTGATGGTTATTCAAAGCCAAGGTGGAGTTGATGTTCAGAGAAGTAAAAACGGGACACGTGTGTTTTGGGGTACATCAATACTAGAGGTGGGGAAACAACCCTGGAGAGATGGAGAGATTTCTGGAGGTAAAACATGTTTGTGACCTGAGATTATTGCAATTTTGACTTAAGGGTCAAAAGATTACAGGTAGTTCTCCATTTTCTTTCAGTTCCATCATTTTCTAAGAAACGTCCAGATTTACAATCTTTCTGTGAATGATATTTATTTGGATGAGGCAGGAATTCCTATTGCTGACTTTGATATCATGGACTGGGCAATGTTTCCTAACAAGACCTCTGCTGGGGTGAAAATTGGGAATATCAAAAAAGATGAAGTCTCTTCAGATATTAAGTTCTCTATTGATGACAATGCCATCATATGGCCATCTTCCTTTAACCAGGTAATCAATTCTGCCAGTTTGTGGATCTTGCTATTCATCCATTCCTACATATCCACCTGCCTTTGTGGTTTATCAATCTTGTCACTCTGCTAGAGGCTCTATGCTAACAAAATGATAGGTTGAAGATCACACTACCAGTGGTGGAATTTAGCCAGCTTGGTTCGGTTCAGATGAACAAGTAGTAAAAGCTCTGGCTGCCTTTCCCCATGGTCCCCAAGGCCTAGAGAAGGGCCGGTGGAAACACCCCATTTCCCATGCACATTTCCCCCATTTCCCTCTCTCCTTTCTGCCACATGTGCAAGCCTTCCCTTCCCTTGCACTGCTCAGCCCCAGGTTTCTGCTGCCTGTGCCCTAAATTGCCTGCCTGTGTTTTTCCCACAGACTCCTATCCTCCTGCTGTCCTCACACAGCCTACCTTTCATTCTCCCCTCCTGTGCTCCTTCCTTCCACTCATTTCCCCCATTTCTCTCTCCTTTTTGCTCCCCTGCGAGCTTTGCCTTCCCCCGCAGAGCGTGACTTAAAGTTTCTGCTGCCTGAGCCCTAAACTGCCTGCTTTTTCCCATGGACTCCTTTCCTCCTGCTTTCCCCACGCAGCCTACCTTTCATCCTCTCTTGCTTTCCTTCGCTGGTCACCTAATTTTTGGTAAATTGTTCTGACCTCATAATCTTATTTCCAGGATTATTGGCCTAGGTACCTTTTATAAATGAAGCTTTTAATACACACACACACACAAACACTACTGTATATATTTGTGTCTGTGTCTCTCTGTGTGTGTATGTATATGTAATGTGTGTGTAATGTATATATATATAGGAAAGAGGAGGAAGGGGCAGAGAGAGGCTTTTCAAAAGCTCCGTGCAGCGCTAAAGCCCAATTCCACATGGGCTCCCCTCCTTTCCTTCTCTCTGAGGAGAGCTCCATTTTCAAGCTGCTTGGGAAAGAGGAGGAAGGGACAGAGAGAGGCTTTTCAGGAGCCCAGAGCAGTGCTGAAGCCCAATCCAGCATGGGCTACCCCCCCCCCCTTTCCTTCTGTTTGAGAAGAGCTCCGTTTCCAAGCTGCTTGGGAAAGAGGAAGAAGGGGCAGAGAGAGGCTTTTCAGGAGCCCAGGACAGTGCGTTCCGGTACTGGGCCTCCGGAAGAATGGGCACTAGGAGGCAGGCTAAATTTCACCAACCAGTACGCCTGAACTGGTGTGTACCAGCTGAAACCCATCCCTAATTCCCAATCTACTCTGGGGCCAGTAAGAGGTGGCATTTGCCGGTTCTCCAGAACTTGTCAGAACTTGCTGAATTTCACCCTTGGCCCCGCCCCATCTATTTTCTGCTTCCTGAATCTCAGCTGATCAGGAGGGAATGGGGATTTTGCAGTATCCTTCCCCTGGAGTTGGGAGAGAATGGAGATTTTACAGTATCCTTCCCCTGCCACGCCCACCAAGCCATGCCCACAGATCTGATAGTAAAAAAAAAATTGAATCCCACCACTGTACTATTCATAGAGTTTACAGCCTGGCACAGAGACGTAAACCATTTTCAGACATAGAAGATGACATAGACATGCAAATTAGAAATGGATTAGATATGGTAATAGGATTTCATTCATGTAAAACTGCAGTGGAAATAGTTCATTTCATTGCAAACGAAATAAAAAAATATCTACTAAAATTATTGAAAACAATCAGAAAATATGTTAGATTATTGATGAGGCCTCAATGATATCTTGCAAACCAATTGTTATACTTTTCTTGAAAGTTGAGGATCCAGTTACCTCACCAACAATTTTCCTTGAGCTAGTTGAATTTTGAAAAAAAAGATGCAGAGACAATATGTTCTTCAGATGGAAAGTTTAAATAATGTTGGGCTTACCAAGAACTATCTAGAAAAAAAATTATTAGGATTTTGCTCCGATGGTGCCAGAGTTATTCTTGGGAGAAAATCTGGAGTGATGCACTAGTGAAAGCCTCTAGTGATGGATCACTCACTATGTGTTACAATGTTGCAAGTTCCATTGGGTGGATCTTGTGTTATGTCATTCTTTCTACTTATATTTTGGTATAGCAATCAAATAGATTATTTAAACTGAATGTGATTTTGTTTCTTGGAACAAACAATACCAGTGGTGGTTAACCTCTTTGGCACAGAGTGCCAAAAAAGGAGTGTGCATGTGTGCCAGAGCACCAAAACCTGGAAGAGATGAGCTGGCTAATGTCCATGCATGTGGCCGCCAGCTACACTTCTGGATTCCGTCATGTGCATGTGCAAAGACCAGCTAGCCCGACGTGCATGAACATGTGACCAGCCACTCTCTTCCAGGTTCTGGCACACACATGCATGCAAACCAGCTGATCGTAACGCATGCATGGGACAGAATGTGGAAGTGCAGCTGGCAATGGGGCGTGTGCCCACAGAGAGGGCTCTGCATGCCACTTCTGGCACACATGCCATAGGTTTGCCATCACGGAACTATACTCTTGTGGTTCTATAAAATCAGAGAACATGGATTAAATTCCTGTGCCTTAACCTGGATTCAGATTGATTGAGTTTAAAGCTAAATTCCTTATCAGTATGGTTAAAATATCAGTTTAAAGTATATGTTAAACATCTGGGTGAAATATTAGAAACAAAGTGGGGTTTATTTGCATCAGTACTATTGCAGAAATAAAGTGAGAGGCATCTTGAAGTTCAAATAGAAAATGACATCCATACCTTATTCATCTACTATCAGTTTTTAATAGAATAAAATAGTGATTGAATAGAGATGGAAATAGAAATAGCAAAGAAGCGCCCTCAAGTTCATATGGTAAGATGGAAATCATATTGGCTAGTCCAATGGTGCTTGTGCCCGTAAGGATATGAAGGAACCACGCAAAGCCCTTAAAGCCTGAAGATTCTACAGCATGTCTTACTCAGTGGAGTCCTTGATGCACTGTGAGCTTGGTTGTTTACTTGCACACATTTTATTACCCAACTTAATAACATCATCATCACTGCCTGATGATATTACCTATTACGTTTTCCCAGAAAATAAGACTCCCGAAATAAGCGCTTGGCCTTATTTTCAGAGAGGTCTTATTATTTTTGAGGTGCACGAGGTGGCAAGCGTGGTCACCTCATGGCTGCTGCAATATTTTCAGGGAGGGCTTATTTTCATGGGAGGGCTTATTTTAGCACATGAGCTCAAAAGTCCTATTGGGCTTATTATCTAGGGAGGTCTTATTTTCAGGGAAACAGGGTAGGTGTTTAATGATACATCAGCAAGGAAACAAGCAAGCAAAGGGAGCAACCCAAAACACCATGTATTGTCTTCTATTGGATTTTACTTAATGCTTCTTCAGTAACTAAAATCTGTTTTGAGAATAGCATGATAGGAAATTAAGATCCATATTGGAAAAAGGCAAAGACATGAACATACGTTATGGTATATGGTATTCTAGCATTTCCTAAATGGGAGGAAGCAATCTTCTCCTTCCTAGGTTTTGGTCAGTTCTTCTCATCTTTTCTTACTATTGGCAATTCATTCTGAAGCTGATGGGAACTTGAGTCCAAAGGCATGTTACCTTGCACTGCCTGAAAAAACTCAGAAAGATAATGATGTCTGGATAGAGAAGCCATCAGCCTTGAGTGCACTCTGGGATTATATCTTGCTGAAATGAAACTGCGAGTGGAAAGATTTCAACCAAAACAAAAGTATTTCTGTTATATTGGGGAAAAGATCTTGAAAGTCTCTTCTTGAGTTTATGAATCCATCTTGGCAATGACTTCCACTTATAAAAGGAATCTACTCATTCATACATTTGCCTGATTTTCTTTCTATTTAGAAGGTCCCTTTTTCTAGATGTACTAAAAGTTGCTTCCCAGGGTACACCAAGCTCGCAAGAGAGGAAGAACCAGTTTGCTGCTATGACTGCTCTCCATGTATGGAAGGAACAATCTCCACCCAGGAAGGTAGGTTGCACGAGGGCAAGGAAGGAACATCTGCATTTTATTCTAGGGATAATTATATTAACAAGATTCAAACTCATATGCCAGTATACAGCATCCAGACTCAGGAAAGACAATGAAAATACAACAAGAACTCACAAATGAAGGCAAGTATACAAGTACCAGAATAATGTTGCAGTATCCAATCTGAGACGATCACCAGGACAAGAAGTTTAGTCTTCCGAGCATTCGGACTCACATTGGAGTCCATCCTCAGGGAACTATACTCTTACATTCTGGTGAGAGAGAAGTTCCCTAGGCCGGGCTCTTAGCACGAGTCTGAAAGCTCAGAAGACTAAACCACTGATCCCAGGTGACTGACCCAGATTAGTTCCTTCAACAGCAAGAACTAAGGTATTTCACTTAAAGTATTTCACCATGGTGGATGATTGTCTTCAGAAATTCCTAAAACTTTCATAAGCAATTTCAGAATGTGCACAGTGACTGTGAGACAATCCAGGAGCAATAACATCAAACAGAGGTTTGTAATAATAAATAGTGGTTTATGTCTCCAAAAGGATATACACACACGTACTAGGCAAAGGTCAAACAATCAGCAGCTACAGCAGGGAAGCACACACGGAGAGAGAGATTTGCCCCAACAGAGCGTCTCTTATAATACATCTCAAAGTGGTAACACTCAAATAATCCTGCTGACTCATTCCTCCCATTGCATCATCATTACAGTATTCCAGCAGCTGGTCAGCTATTAAAGCATCATTACCCTGACAAGCAATTATTTTTTTAAAAATGGAAGAAGCTTTAGAAAGATACAAAGCCAACATCAACGATTGAATACCAAAATTCAGAAAATTCACTCCTGGTTATAAGTTAAGGGAAATTGGTATTCTATAACAATCACTGATTTTAAAATAGATACATTGTTTAACAATATCTACTGGAAATGCCATAATAAGGAAGGATTATTTTATCATTTGTGGTGGTTATGGAAAACAATTTTTAAAGTATTGGAATGACAGATATCAGAATAGTGGGGGGGGGATCCTAAACATAAAAAAAATGAACTGAAATGACAAATACGCACTTTAGGTATGATTCTATAAATCTGGCACAAAATTGGAAAGACACATTTTGTCAGGGATGTCAGAATGGGAGGTAAAATTGGAAAATATGGGGCAATGGAAAAATACAATATCTATAGTATTTATGACAGAAGTAGCAACAATGGGTACCCTACATACTGCATATTACAAAGCAAATTTAGACCTTTTGAACATAGTTTTTAGAAAGTTTTGAGAGTAATCAAAACTAATAGACGAAAGTATTCAAATAGATGTTAGTAAGAATTGTTTAAAATTAAGCACAAACACATACACACACACACAAATGACATACAACACAGCACTTGGCAAATAAAGAGAAAGGATGATGGCAAAGTTTTCCTATAATCACTGTATTCATGCTGAGTAATTATTTCTTTGTGTTATTCAATTGCCACTACTCAATGTAGATCATTTCCTCCTTTATATTTCATTATTCCAGTAATAAAAATTGTTTTGAAAAAATAAAAATGTCATTGCTTTATCCTGCTTTATCGGCTCCTGTCAATTGGTTATGTCACTGTAGAATGTCACTGAATCACGAGATAAACAGCAATTCATGTTTTCCAGATGCAGCATATTGTGAAAAGTGTCCAGATGGTCAGCATTCCAACAAGAAACGAGATCAGTGTGTCCCCAAAGTAATAACTTTCCTGTCCTACAAAGAAACGTTAGGTCTCATCCTGGCTATCACAGCCTTATGTTTGTCCCTAAATACAGCCTTAATTCTGGGAATCTTCATTAAATATCGAGAAACTCCCATAGTCAAAGCCAACAACCGGGATCTCACCTACATTCTCCTGGTGTCTCTCCTGCTTTCCTTTTTGACATCTCTTCTATTCATTGGTCAGCCCAAGCAAGTGACTTGCCTTCTTCAACAAATCACTTTCAGTGTGGTTTTCTCAGTTGCTGTCTCTTCCTTGTTGGCCAAGACGATTATGGTGGTGGTGGCATTTTTGGCCACAAAGCCAGGCAGCACAATGAGGAAATGGTTGGGGAAAAGTCTGGCCAACTCCATTGTCTTGTCCTGTTCTGGAGTTCAGGTGAGCATCTGCCTTACATGGTTGGGAATTTCTCCCCCATTTCCATATTCTGACCTGCATTCTCAACCAAGAGAGATCCTCCTGCAATGTAATGAAGGCTCAACCATCATGTTCTACACTGCCCTTGGCTACATGGGCTTTCTGGCTGCCACCTGCTTCTTGGTGGCTTTCCTGGCCCGCAAGCTTCCAGGGACTTTCAATGAAGCCAAGTGGATCACCTTCAGCATGCTGGTCTTCTGCAGTGTTTGGATCTCCTTTGTCCCCACCTACCTGAGCACCAAAGGAAAATATATGGTGGCTGTGCAGATCTTCTCCATCTTGGCCTCCAGTCTGGGCTTACTGGGATGTATTTTTGTCCCCAAATGTTACATCATTATTCTGAGACCTGACGTGAACACTAAGGAGCGTCTAATAATGAAAAACAATGAGGGCTCTTGAGTTTGGAAGTTTTTTTCCTTACCCAAATTATTTTTAGGATAAAATAAGATCACTTGGAAGTGAAATCTGTTATGTTAAGAACTCTCTCTCTCTCTCATGTGAACTTTCAATCATGACTGATTTAGTAAGATATATAAGAGATCTGTAAGAGGTCATTTTCTTTTAAATCATTACTTTATCACAATCCATATTTAGGAAGAATCATAAAGTGGGCCTTGGTGGTGCAGTGGTTAGAGTGCAGTACTGCAGGCTACTTCTGCTGACTGTTGGCTGCTTGCAATTTGGTAGTTTAAATCCCACCTGGCTCAAGGTTGACTTAGCCTTCCATCTTTCTGAATTGGGTAAAATGAGGACCCAAATTCTTGGGGGCAATATGCTGACTCTCTAAACTTCTTAGAGAGTGCTGGAAAGCACTGTGAAGCAGTATATGTCTAAGTGCTATTTCTATCACTAATTACTAACCAGGGACTCTTTGGCTCAGTGGCGATCAGAAAGGTTGGTAATTCGACAGTTCAAATCCCTAGCATCGTGTAATGGAGTGAGCTCCTGTTACTTGTCCCAGCTTCTTCCAACCTAGCAGTTCAAAAGCACATAAAAATGGAAGTAGAAAAATAGCCAATATTAACTAGAGCCCTTACTGATAATAAATTAACTTTCAGTTTAGGTACATATAATATGGATAAATGCTCATTTACAAATAAACAATATGCATTACCTTCACCAGATGCTTTCACTTTCCATCCATTTGCCACTGATACATGTTGCTTGCTCATGAAATTTTCACAAAACACTTTCTATTTCTAGTAATGCACTGTGATGCTCCATTATCAACAACCCACAAATCATGGTCTATTGGTGCATTGCTAGACATAGCCAAAGTACACCTAGCTAAGTAGACATTAGCGTTTTTTGTAGCCTTTCTAGTATTCTGTTGTTTTGCATTTTTACAGAATCTAGCTTATGTCCCTTAGTCCCACAAGAAAAACATTTTCATAACAGTATAGGCAGTCGAAAATGACTCGTCATGTTGTGGTGGTTTCTCTCTCAGTTGTTATCTTTCCATCTTTCTTCTTGACTCTTCCAACAGTCGTGCAGTTATGTCAGTCAATGTTAGTTTATTTCGGGTTAGGACTTCAAGGGAAGATACAAAATCATCGTAACTCTCATCCAGTGAGGACAAAATGATGTAAACTTGTTGTAGCTCTGAAAAAATCAGATCTTTTTCATGTAGCTCCTGGAAAACACCTTTCATAAAGGTTAAATGAGCTAACATATCTCCACCTTTCAGAAGACGTGCCCTAAACAGTTTGCGTGTAAGATGTATATGTGCACCTACAGCGTCACACACATACATTCTCTTCAAATTCTCCCAACATCTTGCAGCAGAATCTTTCCACGAATGTGTACTAACTGTTGATTATTCAGTGTTAGACAAATTATACACAATGCCCGTTCATTGCATCACTGAAAATCTGCTATCTTCTTTGTATCATTATCGTTATCTGGTTTCCAAGCAGTTACATCCGGTGGATTCTGTACAGCATCCCATAAACCTTCCCTACGCAGGAGTAGACTGCATTTCGTAGACCAGGAAACATAGTTTGTTCCACCCAACCAGGTTATCATCGATCGACTTGTTGATGGGTCGCTCGTCATCTTCTCCAGGATAGTGCAATCACTAAATGAACAGCTGTCTGTATACGGTATTGCGTATCAACACCAACTCTCCTTTAGCTACATCTGGTATACTCTGGGCCCATAACCAGTGTTAGGTAAGCTCCCCGTTGGGAGAGTGAGTACATTCAGCGAAGCATTGTGAGAGTTGTGTTGGAGAACACACAAACCAGCATACAGAGACAATACAGTTTAAGTAGGCTTTTACTTTCGTGGAAATAGAGGTTTCAGAGTCCATCAAACAGTCCAAGTCATACATGGGTAAGACTTTTGTGGAAATAGAGGTTTCAGAGTCCATCAAACAGTCCAAGTCATACATGGGGAATGTCTTTCAGTTAAGGGATAATCCAAATAACATAGTCCAGTTTCATATAATCAGTTCGGTACTCAGAGTTTGCTCCCAGCTGCAAAACTTACAATAGCTCACGGCACTTTCTAACAGCCAGCTTCCAAAACACTCAGATCAGATCAGCCCAGCATCTAACAAACAGAGAGAGAGCTAACAGTCATTCTGGCTCCCTCTTATGGCAGATTGGGGAAAACAGCAACCAATCACATTTTACAGTATGATTTAAAGAAACAGGTATAACATTGCTATATGATTTACATATTGCCAACCCAACCGTTAGATTATATTCCTAACACCTTTCTTTAACCATGACCTTCCTTTACGTCTGCTTCCTGAGATTCCTAGTTGACATTCTATTTTAGAGTAACTCTTGGTTTTTTTCATGGACATAATTGCAGGTAAGTGTGCAAATAAAGGTGGGAAATTTGCAGCCCCTGCCTCAATACCCCCTTTGCATGGACCCAAGTTGGCCATTTGATCTAAGATAGACTTTTTGATTTCATTTGATCTAAGATAGGCCATTTAGTCTAAGATGGGCTTTCCATGCACAAAGAACCAAGATTTATTGCAGATATTCTAGCTCAGAGCTCAGCAACCTGCCGCTCTGGAGCTGCAAATGGCTCTTTCATCCCTCTGCTGCGGGTGCCTGTCACCAGTCTGCACCACAACTGATATACAGTATTTAACATTTCTAGGTGTTTCCCATGGCTTTCATGAAAATTGAAGAATGTCTAAAAATACAAAGTTTGTGGACAGCAGATTAAGAACACACTTTACATATTTTTCCCTCTCCTTGCATCCTTAACAATATTTATAACTGTGAAATAGATAGCCATATAAAGGAAGCATATTATGCCCACACTTTCCCCAAATCAAGAAAAGTAGTACTGCTTCTCTAAAATGCATTTAATCTCTGAAAGTACACCCTTGAGATATTGGAATGTTTCAAATCAAGGCTTAGCAATGAGAAGGTATTTGAGTTTGACTTCTGGCTGCTAAAAAAAAAAATTGTCCAAACTCTAGAAGCTTTTACAATCTGCCTGTGAACCGAAAGCAGACAGAAACTGTTTACCTTAATCCTGTTTGTCACGTTGAGAGATTTTGGAATGAATGAAAGAATTTAAAGAATTCACCATGGGGTGTAAAGATTTCGCCAGCAAAGTCAGTGACTTCATCAGGGATTCAGTGGCACAGAGAAAGTCAGAAAGGGCCCTGCTTGTAGCCCCTAATTCACACATAACTATCCAAAACCACCTCCCCATTCTTACCCACCAGTTCTCCACATTGATATTATACACGGGCTTGTCTAGATTAGTGTCATATAAAACGGTGGCCAAGTTCTGTCCTTCGCCAGAGAGAAAACTCAGAATAATGTCTTCACAAATGATCTTCAGGATCATGCTCTTCTGGAGACACTGGAGTTCCTCCGTGAATTTGATCTTGGCAAGAGAAAAACAAGCACGGATTTCTTGGTTCTGAATTCCAAGTAGCTTTAGATCATTCTCCACATGCTGGAGATTTTCTGCAGAGAGGGTCTCCTCTATTAGGCCTCCTCCATACTGTAAGTAGATCTCCTGTACTGGCAAACGTTTTGAGAATTGGGTTTGTCCACCAGCATTCAAAACAGCCACTTGGCAGGTCTCTGTCCAATAAGTCAGTGACAAGATTTTCCCATCACACTGATCTTGAGCCGCCTCACCTTTCTGTAAAGAGCGCGATGTTTGGAGCATTTTTTTCAGCAACCTACAAAAGCAACGTTTCTGCTCCTTGGTTAATGAATTATTTGAGGCAGGTTGGATTTTTTTGGAGAAAGACATACCTTTTTTTTAAACCACAAACCTCCAAAGATGGAGGTAAGATTTGAATGTACTTTTGGAGGTTGAATTCCTGGAAGCCAAAATCTGGGGGAGAGAAATTGAACGGATGAAAGCTATTGCAGATGATCTAGCCCAGTGGTTTAGGATTGTGGGAAGCTGTGGTTCACTCATCAGTGTCTGCAGAAGGAAAGAAAAATGACAAAACAAGTTCGTAATTCAAACCGTGTGTCTCGGGTTAGAGTCAGAAAGTAAGAAAGGCAGGGGGTTGCATCATGACATTTTGTTGTACATTGTAGTCCTTATTGTCTAATTGTGGATTATATTGTGAGTGAACCACATTTGGTTTTAAAGGATTAGACCAGGGATGGTATTCACTTACTTTCCCTACTGGTTCACAAATGTGAGCATGCACATACTCGGCTTTCCACGCGTGTGCTTTGGCTTGAAAACATGCCTAAATAGGATGGCATAGAGCTGGGGCGGGTGGGCTGGCCCACCCACGATGTCCACTACTGGTTTGGGTGAACCAGTCCGAACTGGCTGAATATCACCTCTGGATTAGACTACAACAACATATAAAAACAAAGAAGAGCCATACTCTCTTGGAGACTTTACTTTGTATTGGGAAACTGCCACCCAGACTGGAAGGATAGGTCAAACAGGGACCTAGCTTGGAGTCCTTGCACGGCTACAACAGGCATAAGCCTGACCTTCCCCAAGATCCATAAAACATTATCCACTTATTCCCAGAAGGCAAGCAGTGTGGGGAGCTCCTCTCTGGTTGCTTGTGCCTGTTGTGCCAAGAGTTTGATTCCCCCTTCAGTAAACCTGTAAACTCTTTTGTGAATACAGTTGAACTTACTTAATGATTAAATAGAATTGAAAATCCATTGAAATGGTCTTCCCTTTTGAAGCTGCTTCATGAAGCAACAGAGCCCTTGGTTTCTTAGAAACCCTTGTGTTAGGTAAGCTCCCCGTTGAGAGAGCGAGTACATTCAGCGAAGTGTTGTGAGAGTTGTGTTGGAGAACACAAAAACCAGCATACAGAGACACTGCAGTTTAAATAGGCTTTTACTTTCATGGAAATAGAGGTATCAGAGTCCATCAAACAGTCCAAGTCATACACGGTTAAGACAGTCAGTCATCAATGTCTTTCAGTTAAGGGATAATCCAAATAACATAGTCCAGTATCATATAATCAGTTCAGTACTCAAAGTTTGCTAGCAGTTGCAAAACTTACAATAGCTCATGGCACTTCCAGCTTCCAAAAACACTCAGATCAGATTAGCCCAGCATCTAATGAACAGAGAGCTAACAGTCGTTCTGGCTCCCTCTTATGGCCGATTGAGGAAAATAGCACCCAATCACATTTTACAGTATGATTTAAAGAAACAGGTACAACATTGTTACATGATTTATATATTGCCAACCCAACCGTTGGATTATATTCCTAACACCTTGTTTTTATGCATTAGGTTTATGGAGTCTAACTTATGCTAAAATTGAGCTGGTGGAGCAGTACTCAATTCTAAAATAAAAATAAGTTATATCTTTATTACAGACGGCTGTTGTCAGGGTCCCAAGTAACACCCCCAATGGAAGAAGACTCCAAGGTTTGCGTTTCCTCACAGTTCCATTTTATTAGAGATGTCATATTGGCACATCTGGGAAAACCTGAATTTGAAAGGCTCAAGGTTTTCCCCATCCAAGTGAAAGTTCAAGTCCCTGCCCAGCACCCACATTTCCATCACATGGCCCAATTAGGCACCATCCAAAACTGGAGATGCTTCCCAATCACCTCATCGCAGCTGCAGGACAAGATGGCCTTGACTCTCTGAGAAAGGAATGTTATTTTGACTATATATCACCCATACTCCATACAACCCCCATCCCCTTTTCCCACAATAGAAATTGTGGTAGGCCTGAAGGCCCAATGCAAAAGATGGCTTCCGGGTCTGACATCTGTTTCATTAAAATCAAAAGGATAGTTTTTCTTTACCCAAACACTTACAGCACTTTGTCAATAAATACCAAATATATTTCTTCAGAGAATATTATGGTTCTCGATTTTGTGCTTGCAATGAAAAAAAATATGAAACTTTGATTTTGTTTTTGCTAATTAAATAGGTTTATTGTTATAGAAATGATTAGTATATACAGTTATATAAAAGTAAAAAAGTTGAAGGTATAATGTCGTTATCTTCTACTGTACTAAAGAAAGTACAGTAGAAGTTGGTGCCTTTTTCTTTCTTTTTCCCTCCTTACACCATTTTTTCCTTTTTCCCTCCCCCTCCTCCTAGTTTTCTGTCATCTCAATGAAGCCATCAAAATAATAGGTTTTGGAAATACATATTACGTGTTCTTGGTATTGATTCCTTCTCAAAATAATCTCAATGGCAATTATGAAATGATGCTACAATCTCTAAAAGGGAACAAGCAAGATCAATGGTGGAAGTTGCCATTATTTTAATTAACATTTCAATTAAATACTTAGAATACATAAAATCCACTAAAACATTTCTTAGACAAAAAAAATTAAAACATGTAATATACATAACTCACAATCTAAGAAATATGTAACATGCTTTTTTTCAATAAAAGTCATCAAAAATCACAATCTTATTAACAGTAGTGATCATGGTAAAATAAAAATAAAAATGCAAAGGCAGCATTTTAAAGTAATTATGGCAAAAAATTTAAAAATGCAAAGGCAGCATTTTGCAAATGACATTATATTGGGGTACAAGAATCTTAAATTGGTAAAAACCATGAAGCCTCTTTCTTTTTATAAGAAGAATCTGGTATGCAAACTATCATTTCACAATGTAATTGAGCATTTCTTAAATATTTAAAGGTAAAGATTCCCCTTGAACATATTTGCTACTCGTTCCCGATTCTAGGGGGCAGTGCTCATCTCCATTTCAAAGCCGAAGAGCCAGCGCTGTCCGAATATGTTTCCATGGTCATGTGGCCAGCATGACTAAACACTGAAGGCACATGGAACGCTGTTACCTTCCCACCAAAGTGGTCCCTATTTTTCTACTTGAATTTTTTTTACGTGCTTTCGAACTGCTGGGTTGGCAGAAGCTGGGACAAGAAACAGGAACTCATTCCGTTACGTGGCACTAGGGATTCGGACTGCTGAACTGCTGACCTTTCTGATCAGTAAACTCAGTGTCTTAGCCACTGAGCCACCTTGTTTCCAAGGTAAAGATTCTCCTCGCACATATGTGCTAGTTGTTCCCAAGTCTAGGAGGTGGTGCTCATCTCCATTTGAAAACTGAAAAGTCAGCACTGTTTGAAGATGTCTCTGTGGTCATGTGGCTGGCATGACTAAATGCCGAAGGCGCACGGAATGCTGTTACCTTCCCACCAAAGGTGATTCCTATTTTTCTACGTGCATTTTTACATGTTTTCGAACAACTAGGTTGAAGCTGGGACAAGTAATGAGAGCTCACTCCATTACGCCGCGCTAGGGATTTGAACTGCTGAACTACCGACCTTTTGCTCGACAAGCTCAGCGTCTTAGCCATTGAGCCATCGCATCCCACTCTTAAATGTTTATGTATGTGATAATATACATTTAAAATCAAAGAAATGCACAAACTGGAAATAGAAAGTTTTCCAGAACAGGACAGATATGAGATCAACGTCTGGATGCTCCCAAAACACCTTTAATGGAACCTAGTCCTATTTTTCTTGTTGACAATCCATATCATACCTTCCCACTATTTTGAGGCAGGAAATAAACAAAAATGTTTGCAATGCTACATTGCAATGCAATGTTATCCCTGAAATAGTTTAACAAGTTTGAAAACAATAAAGAAAAGTCAATTCCCAGTTATGCCCATATATGTAAGATGGCATACACTTGTGCCACACTTCCCTTCCCCTCATGTTAAATATGGGCAATAGCTATCAAAAGTTTTCTTGCCCACAACTGAACAACAGGAGCTAACAAAATCATTTCTTATTAGCTTTGCAATGGATGTACTATTTAGCATCATTTGCATGGCCATTACAGAAAGGTTTACAAACCTGATACAAGATTTCAAGTAGTTCTGTGAGATGCCATGAATTGTGGCCTTTCTCCTAGTTCAGAGATTGCCACTTATTTTTTAGAAACAATGGGTGGAAATTAGCTAAGGAGAAAAGCAACCTAGAACTAAGGAAATATGCTCCATCACTGGAGGTTTTGAAGAAGAGACTGGACAGCCATTTCTCTCAAATTGTATAAGATTTCCTGCTTGAGCAGGGGGTTGGATTAGATCAGGGCTATCAAACTCCCAGCCCTTGGGCCAGATGCGTCATGTGCTGGCCAAGGCCAGGCCCAGTTTAGCGAAAGGGGGGAAAGTCCCAATACGTCACCTGAAGATGCCATTACAATGTGAGTTTGACACCCCTGGACTAGATGATCTCCAAAGTCCCTTCCAACTCTGTTTTTCTGTAGTTCTGTAGTCCTCAACTCATTTATAAACACTGAAAGTCAAGCTATCAACATAGCTAGTCTGTTTTGAAGAAACAGCAGCTGTGGTGCCTGCAGAGCTCAATTCCTCCTACTTAATTCTTCAATTTGCTTTTTTTTTAAAAAAAAAACACCAAGTATTTAAGAGTAAACAGGAACATCCTTTTTCTGATAGCAGGTACAGATAATATTGGGGAAAGTTAAAGGATTTTCAGAAAATGGATAACCCCAAAGAACCATCCTCTTGTTAATTTGAACTGGAAACAGTTCAACCGAACTGGGCCGAACCAGTAGGAATCCACCTCTGCATAAGTGGGAGGTGATGGGTGATAGGAACGATGAGAAAATTAAAAGTAATAGTAATGCAGACTTAGTTTGACAGTGTTGAGTGAATTATTTGTTTAGCAGAGTGATGGCATTGGGGGGGGGGAACTGTCCTTGTGTCTAGTTGTTCTGGTGCTCAGTGCCCTATTGCATTGTTTTGAGGGTAGGAGTTCAAACAATTTATGTCCAGGATGTGAGGGGTCTGTAAATATTTTCACAGCCCTCTTTATGACTCCAGCAGTATACTGGTTATATTTCTTTTGTATTTCTTGCACAGTGGTAGAATTTTGTAAAGACATTGTAACAAAGATTCAATATGGGAAAAAAATGTAGAAGCTCTTCTATAAAATGTGGCCAACCAAGCAAAAAATACCCTCAAGTTCCTGTATAGCTTGGTATACCAAGCTATACAGGACCATTTTTATATCATATTTTGGTATTTCCTCAATGTCATCGAAAAGAACTGTGGCCAAGTTCTTTCCTTTACCAAAGGTGAGAATAACTTCACAGCAAATTATTCTCAGTTTCATATTCTCCTGCACCACGTTTTGCTCTTCCATAAACTGGGTTCTAGCCAGGGAGAAGCAACCACACACTTTCTTGTTTTGAATTCCAAGGAATTTCAATTCATTCTGCACAATTTGGAGATTCTCTAAGCTAAGAGGTTCTACCTCATCACCATGCCAGTTGAGGTAAATATATTTTGTTTCTATTATTCCCTCCCATATTTTCTTTCCATCTTCATCCAGAATGAGTGCTTTACAATCTCTTCCCATATATTCAAGCTTCAGTTTGGAATTGTCACACAAACATTCTTCCTTGTTGCCTTCTTTTAAGATGCTCTGATCTTTAAGTAAATGTTTCAGAATGTTGAAAAAAACTTTTTTGTCTTTTTTAGATGGGATGCTGTCATTGCAGGAATAGTAGAAATCATCAGATCTTGTTGATCCTGAAGAATCATCACTGTCTTCTAATTGACTTAGAATCACAAGTGAATCTGGATTTTCTTTTGAAATGTTAACTTCGTATTCTTTTGAATCCATGGTTCCATGGATTCTTTATATGATCAAAAGATGAATAATCCATGAATCTTGAGGACAATTCATTCAACACCATGCTACACCTGGTTCTGCAGCTCTTCTCCTCTTCCCCCAATCCTTTTGTGGGGGAAAAATCTGCCAATTTTTGAGCAGTTCTTATACAGTCAGTTTCCAAGACCTGGAAATATAGGTACAAATTATCAATATATGAAAATCTCTCATCAGGAAATCTCCAGAACCATAAAGCCTACATACACCTTAATTGTTTATGTATTGGATTCTTGGATGTGACAGACACCTTTGGAGATTTCTATTAGAAGAACGGTAAAATAGTCCTCTAGGAACTTCTTCCCAAAAGAAGCACTAAAGAAATGCAATAAGCTTGATATATTAGGACAAAGGGTCTCCTATTAAAATCACCAGAGCTGACCCTAACTATAGTTTTCTCCAAATTGTGACTTGGAAGGAAAAAATAGGAAAATAATTCTTATAGCTTCACTAACACACTTAGGGATAGAAAGAGGAGAGGCTTCTTAATTCTATTACAGTACTTAGGACTGTTTAAACATTGCAAAACCAAAAAATTCTCTTTCTGTCTTTCTCTTTCTTTCATTCTCCTTAGTTAATAACATAGTTACCATAGTTTTCGTAGCATAAGATGCACTGGAGTATAAGACACACCAAGGTTTTGGAGAGACAAATTTTTTAAAAAAGTTTTTGCACTCTGCAAATCTCCCCAAAATGGCCCATTTTTCATGAAAACAGGCCTGCTTTTTTTTTCCAAAAAAAGGGCATGAATAGCCTTTAGGAGGCTGATAGAGTGATCCGGGGGGGGGGGGACAATTGAGCAAAAAAGGGCTGTACAAATTGCTTACAATTACACCCCAGGGTTCTGAAGGAACTGGCAGACGAGATCTCAGAACCACTGAACTATATCTTTCAGAGATCCTGGAGTACTACAAGAGGACTGGGAAAGAGCTGATGTTTTCAATCTGCCACCCAACAACCAAACGGAGAAGCGAAGAGGTAGGAGAGACGAGGCAGGAGAGACAAAGCGGGAGCCAAGTCGGGTCATGATGAATGAATGTTGTTTACTATTTTACTTTTATGTACTATTTTGTGTCTATTGTCTGTACCCTCCCCTCCCCATTTTATGTAAGCCGCCCTGAGTCCCCTCAGGGAAAAGGGCGGCCTATAAATATTAATAAAATCTCTAAAATCTCTAAATTCCTTCCAAAAGGCAACTTTCCCATAAAATGGCTTGCTGCCCTAGACTCGAGGAGACCCTCTGCAGTCCCTCTCGTCTGGCCGGTATGCCAGCAAGAGTGTTGGGCTGAAGAAAGGAAGGATGCACACGCTCACGCGCTCTCTCTCTCCCTCTCCCTCCCTCCTCCCTCTCTCTCACAAATGGCAAATCTGAGCAGCCTCTGCTGGGAGTCCGTCCCATGCTTTCTCCCAACCCCCACACCCCTTCTCTCAGCTACTTTCTGCCTTGTGGACCTAGAACTGATTGCTGTCTCCAGCCTGGTTCTCCTCTCCTATTATCATAGAAGGCATCTCACAAAAACCACTGCATGGCAGTTGGAAACTGCTGCGTGGTGTTTTGTTGCTACGTACACAGCCGCACAGCTTAGAGGGAACATTGGAGGGAAGTATGCAGTGGAGTACCCCAAGGCTCTATTTTGGGCCCAGTACTCTTCAACATCTTCATCAATGATTTGGATGAGGGAATTAATCAGTGGAATGGCTTGTCTCCAGAAATTGTGAATGCCCCAACACTGGAAGTCTTTAAGAAGATGTTGGATAGCCATTTGTCTGAAACGATATAGGGTTTCCTGCCTAGACAGGGGGTTGGACTAGAAGACCTCCAAGGTCCCTTCCAATTCTGCTTTGTTTTGTATTGTATAACTTTTATACAGTTTATACAATAACAGCAATTCTGGACATAAATACCAAAAGCAGACAAATGATTGATGAGTGCAAGCTGCAGTATAGCTCACAGAACAGGAACTGACTTTTTAAAATAAATCTTATTAAAAGTTTTAAAGAGAACTGGCACTTTAAAAGCTGAGACATATCAGACAGATATTTAAATATCAGAGAAATTTGCATCTCAAAAGACTTAAATGCAGTGAGATGCTTTTTTAAAAATGTTGGGGAGATTTAATAATTAACTTATGAAAGAAACGTACAAAACCTTTGTATGTCATTTCGTGTTGCAAATACATTTTTAAGCTTTTATAATATATAGTACAGAACTTACAAAAGCAATAATTACAAACATGAGACTGAAAATCAGTGGTGGGTTGCTCCCAGTTTGGCCCGGTTCGTCCGAACCAGTAGTAGTGATGGCAGGAGACCCCGCCTACCCACCTGGGTGCTTCTGCGCATGCGCAGAAGCGTTGTGAATGCACGTGAGAGTGCCCGAACCGGCAGTAAAAATATTTGCCACCCAACACTGCCCAAAATGTATTCTATTGACTCCTAAAGGGTGTTCTTAGGGTACATATCTTTACTTTTAATCATAATTCTCCTATTTTCCAAAACTTCTCCCCCCTGCATTCATACCCACACAACCCACACAAATTTGTTCAGGAGAAAAAGTTGGAATATATGTACAATGGCTTTGCACTAACACATCGACACTGTCTATTAATCCAGAAGTGCAGCTCCTACCTAAAAATCAGAATTATCAGGCATTTGCCTGCTCCTTTTGTGGAGATGGGGAGGGAGATGATTCAATAACACAATGAGGCTTTCCCTCAACATACGTATTTCAACAGTTTTCATTGGAAGGGTCCTTTTCCAATTTCATTTAGATATTGGGTTGTCATATCATACTTTAAAATTTATCCTGTTACATACAAGGATTTAGGAAGGTTTTCTCTGCTGCCTGGTCCAAACCAATACAAATGTAGCCACTTACCTGAAAAGACAGACAGTTGATTTGATATTTCGGAAGAAGAATAACTTGAGGTTCTTCTTTGCCAAAAGAGTAACGTCATCGGAAGAGTTTCTGTTTCTAAACTCTGGTAGCCATTAGAAGGAACTACAGCATGTCCTGCTAACTTCCAGAAACCTCAGAGACTGAGGCATAGAAGTACAACTAGCACAACTTTTCTGAAAAAGATCACATGTCACACCACACAGGAAATTGTTGATTTGATGGCTTGTTTGTTTAACTTGTGTGAGGGACATCACAAAGGGGTGTTTGTTTGAAAGAAAAATAAATGAGGAAGGCTGAAGAAGGAGAAAGGAACAACTTTCACTGAATGAGTAACTTTTGGATGTTTATGAACAACAATTCTTATTTTATGCAAAATATTATTTAATTTTTTTCTCACATACTTCCTCATCAGGACGCAGGGCAGATCTGCATTTCTATTTATGTCAGCATGAACAACTTCCTTCTTTATCAGTAGGACAGAGGGCACATCTGCACTTCTATTTAATTCAGCATGGAAAACTCACTGTTGTCTGAGCAAGGAATGGCTGACAGCCTCCTTCTACATCTAGCCCATTGCAGCTGTACTCTTGTTTTTAGGGGACTGGAGACCAAAACATAGGAAGAACGGTTGCAGGAACTGGTATGTCTAGTTTAATGAAGAGAAGAACTAGGGGAGACATGATAGCAGTCTTCCAATATCTCAGGGGCTGCCACAAAGAAGATAGAGTCAAGCTATTTTCCAAGGCACCTGGGGGCAGGACAAGAAGCAATGAGTGGAAACTAATCAAGGAGAAAAGCAACCTAGAACTAAGAGAAATTTCCTGACTGAACAATTAATCAGTGGAACAGCTTGCTTCCAGAAGTTATGAATGCTCCAACACTGGAAGTTTTAAAGAAGATGTTGGATATCCATTTGTCTAAAGTGGTGTAGGGTTTCCTGCCTAAGCAGGGGGAGAGGACCTTCAAGACCTTCCAACTCTGTTATTCTAATTCCAATACTTTTCCATCTTTGATTCAAAATGGCTGCTTTCCAACTGCAACTGTTTTAAACCCTCCATAATTAGTGGTCTCCAGTGCTCTTATCTAGTTGATTGCAGTGCCTTTCACAGCCCTTCCTCTCAATGAACTGGTCACTATCCTGTACAACTGTCGGATTTTAAACGGCTGTGATGTTCTTCACTGCTCAACAGCCCCCATTTTCTTTAGGTATTTAGGTATTTATTGGGATTTATATGCCGCCCTTTTCCCTGAGGGGACTCAGGGCGGCTTACAACCACAGGGGAGGGGAGGTGCAAGGTCAAAACAAGACAATATGTGAACAACAGAAAAATAATAAAACCCAACTTTCATTCAGCAATCAAACACTCGGGCGGGTAATTAGGAGCCTATCCCCAGGCCTGCTGGGAGAGCCAGATCTTGAGGGCTGCGCGGAAGGTCTGGATAGTGGTGAGGGTGCGGATCTCCATGGGGAGCTCGTTCCATAGGGTCGGGGCAGCAACAGAAAAGGCTCTCCTCCGTGTAGTCGCCAGTCGGCATTGACTGGCAGATGGAATTCGGAGGAGGCCCAGTCTGTGCGATCTAATTGGTCGATTTAGGGAGGTAATCGGCAGAAGGCGGTCTCTCAAGTACCCAGATCCACTACCATGGAGTGCTTTAAAGATGGTCATCAGTATCCTGAAGCGCACCCGGAGACCAACAGGTAGCCAGTGTAGCTCGCGGAGGACAGGTGTAACGTGGGCGAACCACGGTGCGCCCACTATCATTCGCGCGGCTGCATTCTGGACTAGCTGTAGTCGCCGGATGCACTTCAGGGGCAACCCCATGTAGAGCCCATTGCAGTATTCCAGTCTAGAGATCACAAGGGCTCGAGTGACTGTTGTGAGAGCCCCCCGATCTAAGTAGGGCCGCAACTGACGGACCAGGCGAACCTGGGCAAATGCCCCCCTGGTCACAGCCGACAGCTGGTGATCAAGAGTCAGCTGTGGATCCAGGAGGACTCCTAAGTTGCGGACCCTATCTGAGGGGTATAGAATTTGACCCCCCAGCCTAAGCGTTGGTGTATTAGCCAAATTATTGGGGGGGAAACACAACAGCCACTCGGTCTTATCCGGGTTGAGTACCAGTTTGTTAACACTCATCCAGTTCTTAACGGCCTCCAGACCCTGGTTCATCACGTCCACCGCTTCATTGAGTTGGCACGGGGCGGACAGATACAATTGTGTATCGTCCGCATATTGGTGGTATTTTATACCGTGCCTCCGAATGATCTCGCCCAGCGGTTTCATGTATATGTTAAATAGTAGGGGTGATAGGACCGAACCCTGGGGTATCCCACATGTTAGGGGCCTCAGGGACGATCTCTGCCCCCCGACTAACACCGACTGCGACCTGTCCGAGAGGTAGGAGGAGAACCACCGCAGAACAGTGCCTCCCACTCCCACCTCCCGCAGTCGTCGCAGAAGGATACCATGGTCAATGGTATCGAAAGCCGCTGAGAGGTCAAGGAGAACCAGGATGGACGCATGGCCTCCATCTCTGGCCCTCCAGAGATCATCGGTCAATGCGACCAAAGCGGTTTCTGTGCTGCAACCAGGTCTGAAGCCGGACTGGAAGGGGTCAAGATAGCTAGCTTCCTCCAAGGCCCGTTGAAGCTGAAAGGCCACCACCTTCTCAACAACCTTCCCGATAAAGGGAAGGTTGGAGACAGGACGAAAGTTGTTTAAAATGGCTGGATCTAACGATGGTTTCTTCAGGAGGGGTCTCACCACCGCCGTTTTGAGTACGGCGGGGAAGTACCCCTCCCGAAGGGAGGCGGTGACAACCGCCTGGATCCAGCCATGTGTCACCTCCCTGCTGTTAGCCACCAGCCAGGAGGGACACGGGTCCAGAATACAAGTGGAGGCACTTACAGCTCGGATGGCCTTGTCCACATCCCCAGAGGCAACTTCCTGGAACTCAACCCAGAGCTGATGTGGCAAATGATCCTCCTGTGTCTCAGCTGGGTCTACTGCGGTGGAGTCCAGGTCCGATCGAAACCGAGCTACTTTGTCCGCCAAGAATTGAGCATAATCCTCAGCCCTACCCTGCAAGGGGTTTCCCGCCTCCCTCCTATTAAGGAGGGAGCGGGTTATCCTGAACAGGGCGGCTGGGCGTGACTCGGCGGACGCAACCAAGGAAGAAATATATGATCTTTTTGCAGTTCTCAATGCTCGGACATAGTCCTTGGTGCAGGTAGTTAAGAGTGCTCGGTTTGCCTCTGACTTATCGGACCTCCACTGGTGCTCTAGGCATCTCCTCCGGCGTTTCTTCTCCCGGAGTTCCTCAGTGAACCAGGGAACTCTCCGGGATCCACTGACCCGGAGGGGCCGTAGTGGCGCAATCCGGTCGAGAGACTCCGACGCCGCCGAGTACCAGGCGGCGGCCAGAGTCTCCGCCGAACTGTGGGCGAGGGTATCAGGAATAACCCCAAGCTCCGTCTGGAACCTCAGAGGGTCCATAAGTCGCCTGGGGCGGAACCACTTGGTCGGTTCCTCCTCCCTACGGTGGGGGTTTGGCCTCCGGAAGTCAAGCCTCAGTAGGCAATGGTCTGACCACGACAGGGGTATGATCTCATTACCCCTCAGACCAAGATCACACATCCACTGCTCCGAGAGGAATACGAGGTCGAGCATGTGACCCGCTGCGTGGGTTGGGCCCCGAATTACTTGGGTCAAGCCCATGGCTGTCATGGAAGCCATGAACTCCTGCGCCCCATCAGAGCGTTCACCGAGCGATGGCAAGTTGAAATCCCCCAGAACTATAAGCCTGGGGAACTCAACTGCCAGCTCGGCTACTGACTCGAGGAGCGAGGGGAGGGATGCTGCAACGCAGTTGGGAGGCAGGTACGTTAGCAGCAGACCCACTTGACCCTTGAGGTCCAACTTTATCAGCAGAGACTCACACCCGACAAGCTCCGGAGCAGGGACCCTACGAGGTAACAGAGACTCCCGGATTACAATAGCCACACCGCCACCCCTTCCCTGGGCTCTCGGCTGATGAAGCACCTGAAATCCCTCTGGGCACATCTCTACAAGGGGGACTCCTCCTTCTGTGCCCAGCCAGGTTTCAGTAATACATGCCAGGTCTGCCCTCTCGTCAACAATTAAGTCCCGGACGAGGGGAGCTTTGTGAACAACAGACCTGGCATTTAGCGACAACAGCCTGAGACCAGGGTCCTGACTACTCGCGCCATCTGGTCTTGGAGTGGGACTCCTAGGGCCGGAAGGAGGGATCTCTGTAATGTAGCGAACCCTCCTTCCCCGATTATGGCCAGCCCTAAGGTCCCCGCCGTATCTGCCTCTCCCTGTCACGACCGCTATGCTCCGACCCACTCCCATGTCCATGGTCCCCCCAACCACCCCGGTTCCTCCCGCCTTCCCCAGCAGGTCCTCCGAGTCAAGCATTCTCATTTATCCACTCTAACAATTCCCACGTAAAAAATTTAAAACATTTAAAATACAAAGGTAACAATTACTAAAAGTGGGCCATTCATTCAATTCCAGCCAACTCCCATACACTCAGCATTCTATTTAAAATTGCGCAGTTATAGGATATAATAATATGGAAACAATGGAGGAAGCGATGGTCTGCTCCTCTCCCTTCTTATGTCCTGGGGAAATGTCCTTAGCCACCAAATCAAAAGTACGTAGTATATAAGGTGGTTGTAGACAAACAAGATTGAGTATAAAGCTCCAAAGTTCGTAAACGGCATCCGTATAGTCTTGCCCCACTGGTGGAGGTTAGCGGGCTGTATGTTCGAGAGTCTCTTTCCCAAAGATATATAAGGGCCCCAATGTAGGAGACCAGAGTTCGAGGCTAACTTGCACCGCTCTTGCAGATGGAAGGAAAAATGCTGGTATTTTCGGGGCTCAGTCCTTATCCCTGCAGTCGCCATCCTCTATTGCTCCCTGCCGGTTGGCCACAGTCCCACTCCTCCTAATGGTTAAGTGAGCAGGGAGCAAGGTCCGGAGGGGGCTACAACGATGATAAATAGTAAAACAGCAGATGATAAATAGTAAAAATAGGTAACAGATAATAAAGTGAGCAGAGATAGATCCGAGGGGGGGGGGGCGTCTAGGGCAATAGCAAGCACGTCCATTCAATCTGCAGATTCAGTGCAGCCTCCAACAGCTTCCGACAGCCCCCTTCTTAAAGTAAACTAAGTTGAAGATTCGCCCCTCTCAGCTCACTAGTCACCAAGACTCACAATCTCAGTCACAACCACTCAGCTCCAGCGTAATCAGCAAGCTGGCCGGAGAGGAGGATGTAGAGATGAATGCTGTGAGTCAGCTGTTTGGCGCCGCCATTTCCTCCATGCTTTCCTCCACGCTTCCCTTCCAACCTCAGCAGCCGCTGTTCCGCTGCTCTGGGATGACTGCTAGGACCAGGGGCCAGCAGGTAATTGGCCAGGGGGCTCACCAGCAGCACCAGGGGCTACCAGAAAAGACCAGAGATGGTAAGGTGGTAGGGGAGGCCGTCGCCGCCGTCCTCGCACAGCTGGGTAGCCCGGGCTGCCGCTATAGTAAAAATGCGAGCCTCCGGATTTCAGCAGGTCCTATGGGTTCCGGAGCTCTTGGGCTCTCCCAGGAGCTGTTCCCAACAATTTTTGCGGTCCGTTTGGAGGCTTCCCGGTGCTTTTTCGCCAGGTTAATGTGGAGCGAAAAAGCCCGGTCGCCATTCCAAACCCGCACATGCGCAGAAAATTTTACACTCTTAGTTGATCAACGTTGGCTTAATGCCATTGAATATATCAGCACTTTGTGCCCTCAATTCTTATTTTATTTTGTCATCTTTAAAACCTTGGTCCTATCCATTCTTCCTGGTTCCAAATTTTCAGGGGACCTAAAGATAAGGTGACCAGATTTTCAGATTGGTAAAGAGGGACACCTTTGACCGGGGGCGGGGGAGGCCTTGATTAAAATTTTTATATGGAGCAACAAAAATTTTCAAACAACGCAAAAATAGTATTGTAATTTTTTTTAATTTCAACATAACTACAAATATAAATTGTAACCGATAAGTTAGTAACATGACTTTGTCAAAAGGTGATTATATGACCCCAGGACACTGAAAACATCATAAATACGAATATGTTGCCAAACATCAAAATTTTGATCGTGTGACCATGAGGATGCTGCAATGGTCGCTAAGTGTGAAAATGGTCGCTAAGTGTGAAAAATGGTCATCAGTCACTTTTTTCAATGCCATTGTAACTTTAGTCACTAAGCCCATTATACCACCTTTCTTGCCGCAGTTCTTAAGTGAATAACTGCAGCTGGTATTTTGTATTTTGTATAGAATCTTTTTTTAAATAGCCTAAGACAATTTAAAAAAAGAATCCACACAGAATAAATTGAAGTAAAACATTTCAAACTATTCTTTCTATGCACAATATATTTCAAAGTATTGTGCATAGAATTTTTAAACATGGTTTCACTTCAATTTATTTTGGATAGAATCTTTTTTTAAATAGTCTAAGACAATTTAAAAAAAGAATCCACACAGAATTTTAAAAAATCCTATGCACAATAAATAAAATATTATTTTAAAATACATTAAAAAAATAAAAGAAAAAACCCAGTTCACTTACCAGCAGGCTTGCACTCCAAGTCAACCCAGAATGATGTAGATATTAATACAAAGAACTGAGTAAAATTAGTCAGGGAAATATTTTTCAAAGCCACCATTTTTTCTACACGAGCAGCCCTCCAACCGCCGTGCCCCTCCCCTCCAGAAAATTGCAACCTCTCTAGCCAAGTGTTTCCTGCAGCTCTATGGTACTTGGTCATTTTTTCTTAAAAAATGTGGTAAAAGGGGCGTGGGGGGTTCCGTTTTGTTGCTTTAACGTTTTAATATCTTCAATGAAAGTACTGAGACAGAGAGAGGGATTAGACAGAGTGTCTTTTGTCTTGCCCCGGTTAGGATTTCTTAAGCAAATCCACTGGGCTTTCAACATGAAGCCAGAAAATCGGGACTTTTTTAAAACGGCCCGGGACACGGGACAAATTGTTATAAAGCGTGATTGTCCCGCTGAAATCGGGACGTTTGGTCACCTTACCTAAAGAAGAAGTTTAAACAAAAAAACTAATCACCGTTGCAGCAACACAGCAATGATGGCACCCCAAGGGGAAGAAAAAATGTCTGCAGTAGTGTTAAATGAGATAAGGGTGAAGGATGGATGCAGAAATTCACGTGTACAAATATTTGAAAAGTGAAAAGGAAGCATAGGGAGAAGGGAACAACTCCTACAAAAAAAAGACATACTTTATACCAGGGGTGTCAAACTCAAGGCCCGTGATCCAGATACGGCCCACGGTGTGCTTAGATCTGGCCCGCAGGGCCACCCTGAAAACTGAAGGACGGGCCCGTGGTGCCTCTGCCAGCATAAACAGAGCTCCGTTTTCACTGGCAGACGGTTGCAGGAGGCTGCTGCAGCCAAAACCAGACCTCGGGAGCCTGTTTTAGCTGGCAGAGCGTTTGGGCCTCCATAAGCACCCCCGAGTGATGTTAAGCTGGCCACTCCCACCCTTGCCACACCCACCTTTGCCACACAAACCCAGCCATCCAAAGTCAAACACAACCCTGATGCAGCCCTCAATGAAATTGAATTTGACACCCCTGCTTTATACTTTTGCTGTGAGATGGGCAGTACCAAAATTTGACAACTAAATAATAAAGTTTCAAGACCAAATGAAGAACATAAATACAGGTGCTCCTCAACTTACAACAACTCATTTAGTGACCACTCAAAGTTACAACAGCATTGAAGAAATGTGACTTATGACCATTTTTCACACTTACGACCATTGCAGCATCCCCATGATTGCAGGTTGAAAATTCAGATGCTTGGCAACTAGATCATAGTTATGATGGCTGCAGCGCCCTGGGGTGATGTGATCAGCTTTCGCGACCTTCTGACAAGCAAAGTCAATGGGGAAGCCAAAATCACTTCACAATGGTGATACTAACTTAACAACTGCAATGATTCACTTAACAACCGTTGGCAAGAAAGGTCGTAAAATGGGGCAAAATTCACTTAACCAATGTCTCATTTAGCAACATAGATTTTGGGCAATGTTGTGGTTGTAAGTCAAGGACTACTTGTGAAATTAAATGAGTCTAAAGGACAACTTTATTATAAAGGATTGTCCTTTATAATAAAGGATGTAAGGCCACTTAAAAAACAAACATGTTTCTTCATTTTTCCTTTAGGGTAATACAATATTCTGTGTTTTTTAAGTATGGGCTGTATTGCCAGGGATTCACGTGGAAGGAAAAGTGGGGGTGTGTAAGACTGCAATCTTACTACTCTGAGGGAGTTTCCAGTATATTTGTGGAACATTTTTTTTATTTTGTTTCTCAGCTTCTTCTCTCCAATTGTTTTGCTCTCTCAACAATTTGCACACATGGATTTCTTTATCCACATCCTTAATTCCTTTGATGCTAATGCAGATTCCCCAGCCCCTTTCTTTTCTTTTCCCCTTTGTGATATCATCATTGTGTGATGCAACTGTGGGAGGCCCCCTCCCCACCCCGAAGAATGAAATATTTCAGGAAATATTACAAAAAGCAGAATATTATATTTCCCTAAAGGAGAAATGGAGAAGCATGTGTTTAGAGGCAGAAAGCAGCCCCCAGTCTTTCTTAATAGCCCACAGCAGATGCCAGCACTTAAGAGATAAATAGCTTATTGAAAGAGGAGGACAACTCTAGATGGTTCTATTCCTAAGGAAAGCAAATACTTCCAGCAGAAGCCCATTCAAGACAGGATATTTCAAAACTCCTCACAGCAAAGTTTGACAGCTAACAAAGGCAGAATGTTAGGATTAGAAAGCAGCCCCTCACCCAAGATCCAACATAGGGCAAAAGCCATTAAGCCACAATAGCAATTGCCCAACATCCTTTCGGAACACAAGCCCCTTCGTTGCACCCCCACCCCCCAGAACAGTTCAAACTTCAAAGTCACAGAAACCTATAAAGATCCATCCACTCATTCAATCATTTGTTCAGCTGAGCCAGAACTGCTGTTGGTTCTGTTCATCATTAAACTTTCTTTCCAATCAGCCTCTAGCCTCTATTTGTTTCCAGCATCTTTCTCCCAGCTTGGAACTGGACCAGATGGATTTTCCTTTCAACACAACCAATCAAAGTAACCAAAGCACTGGCCCCTTTTGCTTTCATTTCAACTACCTTTTAGGGGTTAATTGAACCTTTCCAACAATGAAGACCTGATGAGTGAAGCCTATAGAATTGAGGCTTTATATAAAAAGAAAGAGAAACTTTGTAGTACTGTGGACAGGAAGTACTAGAACATTCTTTGGCATTATTGATCAGCCACAAACTATATAACTCAAGACTGATTATTTCCAGTCTATCACACTTAAATCAGAGATGGTATTCAGCAGGTTCTGACCAGTTCTGGAGAACTGGTAGCAGAAATTTTGGGTAGTTCAGAGAACCGGTAAATAACAATTCTGACCGTCCCCTCCCCCATCTATTCTCTACCTCCTGAGTCCCAGCTGATTGGCCGGAAATGGGGATTTTACAGTATCCTTCCCCTGGAGTGGGGAGGGAATAGGGATTTTATAGTATCCTTCCTCTGCCACGACCACCACAATGTTGAATCCCACTACTGACTCAAATATATAATATAAATATATAGATCTAAATAATAACATTTGATAGCTGACAGGGCTGCTTTACCTTGTTTGACTAATTTGGGAATATAAAAAGTTTCAGCAATGGTATATTGCCCATCAGATGTCAGATAATTTGGTCCTTCACAGCAACCTTTGGTTCCAAAAATGCTTCTCCCAACTGCATCCAGCTTTGGAGTAAAAAATCCCAAGGCAGAGATATTAAAGTTTGCATATCATGCAGCTCCAAGGTTACACCAACTTTCACTTTTAGGCCATGAACTGGGAATTTTTCACTGGGCACTTTGCCAAATCTTTTGTTTTGATTCCATGAGAGAAAGGAACAATTCTTAAAAGGAAAAAAATAAGAACTTTTCAAGCAGTATACATGGGGAAGGACCAAGGACCCCTCAAAGAGTATGGATCCATACATTAAGATATAAAGGTTCATGCTCATGACGCTAGATAGTGAATATGAACTGAATTATAACCAATCTGGTGTTGTGGTCAAGGTGTGTATGCTACTGTGGCATAGTAGTTAAGGTATTTATCTAAGACCCTGGAATCAAATCACTCCATAGCTAGACGTTGAATGATGTTGTACCAAACCCTCTTTTCTTAGCACAGAGGTGTCAAACCCACGGCATCATATTGCTGTCACATGACATATCATGATGTTTTTTCCCTTTCGTGGAGCTGGGGTGGCCGTGGCCTTCATGTGATGCATTGAGGCTGCTGGTGGCCAGTTTGACACCCCTGTCTTCTCACAACCTCTTGTCCTGTCCAGGATTGTTATTGTAGAGAAAGTGAAACAAGAATCCACTGTAAACCATCATGAGTTCCTGGAAAAAAGGTGGCATGCAAAACAAGTGAAAGGAACACTACTAGAGCAAATAGATGAATTTGTATAAATGCTGATTAAAAACATGCAAATATTGGTAGGAAAATAGCAGGCATAACAATGAACATTTATTACAGTCAGAAACCAACATAGCAGCACGTCCAGAAAAGAAATATTTATATCTGCAATGCAAAATGTAAACAAGAAGAGAAGGAATTTAAATGCACCAACAAAGGATAAATGGATTAAATATTTTTGAGTTGGAACAGTGAGGAGTCTCAATTCTTTGTCTCTATATGGGGAAACAGTACCAGACAGAAGCTAGCAGCAGTGTCAGGAAGAAATGGGGGTGGAATAATTAGGCTGACAAAAACAGCATCCTGTCATCATGCTACAAAAGCCCCATCCCTTTTAGAAAGTATATGTGTTGTGACCTCACACACAAACACACACACACATGCATCCTGAAGAGGTAGAACTCTTATGTAGCAACACAAACTCTGCTTTTATCATTTCGATTAAAGCATCTGCAGCTGTTGACATTTACACAACTTAGCTGCGTTGCAGGATTACCAAATCATGGTTGTGTCAGCGTTCCAAATATCATGCAGGATTAAATCAGAGTCCAAGGCAGAGTCATCCTTAAAGTTCCAATTTAATAAAACAGACATGTTGGCATCATGCTATGAAATCCCAATTCTAAAACTTCCTGGGATTCCACCCAGTTTAAAGTTCATGATCTTGTCCCCACACCCACAAATCCATCACATGGTCCAATCCTCTTCTTCCTCACTAGGACTCCACCCAGTTCAAGAATAACCTTGAGCTTCTAGAAAGGATTTTTTTATTTTGAAAACAACACATTCTACCCCTTGCTATCCCCCCCCCCGCTCTTAATGAGAATGTGGCAGGCCAAAGATTCTTAAAGGAACCGCTGCAGGCCTGACAGGTTGCCTATGAAGGAGTACCAATTGTTCCCTCATCTCAGCCGTGGGTGCGCAGTGGTTAAAATGCAGTACTGCAAGCTACTTCCACTGCCTGTTGGCTGCCTGAAATTTGGCAGTTCGAATCTCACCAGGCACAAGGTTGACTCAGGCTTCCATCCTTCCAAGGTCGGTAAAATGAGGATCCAGATTGTTGGGGGACAATATGCTGACTCTGTAAACCGCTTAGAGAGGGCTGTAAAGCACTGTGAAGCAATATATAAGTCTAAGGGCAATTGCTATTGAGCACTATGAAGTCTGAGCATCACCTGGGGAGCAACTGCAGTACACTGAAATCTAAGTAAGTGATTTGAGGGTTGAAATCATCTCAGCCTGTTAAAATTTATAAAGATATGAAGCCCACTTTCAGGATAAGGGTAGTCATGGAGCCAGGAGAAACAGGCTTATTAAGGTAGAAAGTAGCATGGGTGCAGTGACCATATCGTCTTGGAAAAAATAAAGGGCAAACCTGAAAAAGGAGTAAATGTGAAAGAGGTCCATAAGGGTTAACAGAAACATTGTTTGTTTGTATTTTTAGGCTTGTTTTAAGAAAATAAAATTCAAGAGCAAAATCAAGACTATAAATACTGAAATTAAAGGACGGCTTTCTGAAATAAATGGCAGTCTTTTATAATAAAGAATGTACAGACATTGTCAGCATGGGCTCTGTTGCCAGAGATTAATGTATGTAAGGAAAAATGGGTGTGTGTAAGAGTGCACTCCGACCTACTCCGAGGGAGTTTCCTGTGTGTTTGTAAAACAGTTATTTTCATTTTGTTTCTCAGCTTCTTTCCCATGGTATTAAAAACAAAAGGTTTGGCAAAGTTCTCACTGAATAATTCCAATTTTCTTTTTATGGCCTTCAACCAAGTGTCGGCCTAATCTTGCAGTTTCATCAGATAAAACACTGAATATCTCAATCTTAGGATTTTTCTATTCCGAAACTGCGTGCAGCTAGGGGAGTGAGGGAAACATTTTTGGAACCAAATGTTGCTGTTATGAACCATTTAGTGACCACTCAAAGTTACAACAGCATTGAAGAAATGTGACTTATGACCATTTTTCACACTTACGACCATTGCAGCATCCCCATGATCGCAGGTTGAAAATTCAGATGCTTGGCAACTAGATAATAGTTATGATGGCTGCAGTGCCCTGGGGTAATATGATCAGCTTTTGCGACCTTCTGACAAGCAAAGTCAATGGGGAAGCCAAAATCACTTCACAATGGTGATACTAACTTAACAACTGCAATGATTCACTTAACAACCATTGGCAAGAAAGGTTGTAAAATGGGGCAAAATTCACTTAACTAATGTCTCACTTATCAACATAGATTTTGGGCTCAGTTATGGTTGTAAGTCAAGGACTACTTGTGAAATTAAATGAGTCTAAAGGACAGCTTTATTATAAAGGATTGTCCTTTATAATAAAGGATGTAAGGTTGCTTAAAAAAACATGTTTCTTCATTTCTCCTTTAGGGTAATATAATATTCTGTGTTTTTAAAGTATGGGCTCTATTGCCAGGGATTCATGTGTATCAAAGGAAGGAAAAGTGGGGCCGTGTAAGACTGCACTCTTACTACTCTGAGGGGATTTCCAGTATATTTGTGGAACATTTTTTTATTTTGTTTCTCAGCTTCATCTCCATGGAATCAAAACAAAAGATTGGGCAAAGTTCCCAGTGAAAAATTCCCAGTTCATGGCCTAAAAGTGAAAGTTGGTGTAACCTTGGAGCTGCATCAGATGCAAACTTTAGTATTTCTGCCTTGGGATTTTTTACTCCAAAGCTGGATGCAGTCGGGGGAAGCATTTTTGGAACAGAAGGTTGCTGTGAAAGACTAAATTATTTGACATCTGATGGGCAATATACAATTGCTGAAACTTTTTATATTTCCAAATTAGTCAAACAAGGTAGAGCAGCCCTGTGAGCTATCAAATATTATTATTCATATCTATATATTTATATTATATATTTGAGAGTGGTGGGATTCTAATTTTTTACTACCAGTTCTGTGAGCGTGACTTGGTGGGCATGGTGTGGTGGTCGTGGCAGGGGAAGGATACTATAAAATCCCTATTCCCTCCCCACTCCAGGGGATGGATACTGTAAAATCCCCATTTCCTGCCGATCAGCTGGGACTCAGGAGGTAGAGAATAAATGGGGGAGGGGCGGTCAGAGGTGGTTTTTACCAGTTCTCTGAACTACTTAAAATTTCTGCTACCGCTTCTCCAGAACTGGTCAGAAACTGCTGAATACCACCTCTGATTTAAGTGTGATAGACTGGAAATAATCAGTCTTGAGTTATATAGTTTGTGATTGATCAATAATGCCAAAGAATGTTCTAGTACTTCCTGTCCATAGAACTACAAAGTTTCTCTTTCTTTTCTTTTATATAAATATATATCATTAGAGCCCCAGTTCTATAGGCTTCACTCATCAGGTCTTCATTGTTGGAAAGGTTCAATTAACCCCTAAAAGGAAGTTGAAATGAAAGAAAAAGGGGTCAGTGCTTTGGTTACCTTGATTGGTTGTGTTGAAAGGAAAATCCATCTGGTCCAGTTCCAAGCTGGGAAAAAGATGCTGGAAACAAATAGAGGCTGGAGGCTGATTGGAAAGAAAGTTTAATGATGAACAGAACCAACAGCAGTTCTGGCTCAGCTGAACAAATGGTTGAATGATCTTTATAGTTTTCTGTGACTTTGAAGTTTGAACTGTTCTGGGGGGTGGGGGTGTAACAAAGGGGTTTGTGTTCCGAAAGGATGTTGGGCAATTGCCATTGTGTCTTAATGGCTTTTGCCCTATGTTGGATCTTGGGTGAGGGGCTGCTTTCTAATCCTATCATTCTGCCTTTGTTAGCTGTCAACTTTTACTGTGAAGAGTTTTGAAATATCCTGTCTTGAATGGGCTTCTGCTGGTAGTATTTGCTTTCCTTAGGAATAGAGCCATCTAGATAGTTGTCCTCCTCTTTCAATAAGCTATTTATCTCTTAAGTGCTGGCATCTGCTGTGGGCTATTAAGAAAGACTGGGGGCTGCTTTCTGCCTCTAAACACATGCTTCTCCATTTCTCCTTTAGGGAAATATAATATTCTGCTTTTTGTAATATTTCCTGAAATATTTCTTTCTTTGGGGTGGGGAGGGGGCCTCCCACAGTTGCATCACAGCAATGATGATATCACAAGGGGGAAAAGAAAAGAAAGGGGCTGGGGAATCTGCATTAGCATCAAAGGAATTAAGGATGTGGATAAAGAAATCCATGTGTGCAAATTGTTGAGAAAGCAAAACAATTGGAGACAAAGGAACAATCCTTAAAAGGAAAAATAAGAAGTTTTCAAGCAGTACACATAGGGAAGGACCAAGGACCCCTCAAAGAGTATGGATCCATACATTAAGATATAAAGGTTCATGCTCATGATGCTGGATAGTGAATATGAACTGAATTATTACCAATCTGGTGTTGTGGTCAAGGTGTATATGCTACTGTGGCATAGTTGGAATGAGTTAGAGTTAGGATTAAGGTTAATGTGTGGCAAAGGAAGAAAAAATGGGTGTGCATAAGAGTGCACTCCTACCTACTCCGAGGGAGTTTCCTGTGTGTTTGTAAAAGAGTTATTTTCATTTTGTTTCTCAACTTCTTCCCCATGGTGTTAAAAACAAAAGGTTTGGCAAAGTTCCTACTGAAAAATTCCAATTTTCTTTTTATGCCCTTCAACCAAAAGTCGGCCTAATCTTGGAGTTTCATCAGATAAAACACTGAATATCTCAATGTTAGGATTTTTCTATTCCAAAGCTGAATGCAGCTAGGGGAGTGAGGGAAACATTTTTGGAACCAAATGCTGCTGTTATGAACCACACACCCCTACATCTGATGGACAACGCCCATCGCTGAAACTTTTCATATTCCCAAATCAGTCAAACAAGGGAAAGCAGCTCTCCTAATGCCAGCTATCAATTTTTTTCAAGAGAGGACTCTCTCCTTCTGTGAACCTATTGAAACATTTTATTAAGAAAATGAAACAGTAGAACACAGAATGCAGCAGAGAATCTAGATTCAGAGAAAACCATGGGTTAAGAATGAGGAGCGATGGCAAATATAATTAAATACAGGGGTGGGCTTCAAAAGTTTTAACAAAGGGTTCTCTGCCAGATTGCTGGGTAGCCATGGTGGGCGTGGCCTAGCCAGCCTCCTGCACCATGGGAGAGGGGGGGCGTTTTTGCCCTCCCCGGCCTCTGAAGGCTTTCCTCAAGGCTCTGGGAGGGCAAAACTGGCCTCCCCAGACTCTGGAGCCCCTCTAGAGGCCTTCTCAAACTTCTGGTAGGCTCATTTTTCACCCTCCCTGAGCCTTTCACTTACCTACATCCAAAATGGTCAGCATGGAGACTCCTGGGAGGGCCTGGGTAGGCGGGGCCAGCCAGGAGTGGGATTTGAGGATTCTCCGAACTGAACAGGATCTTAACTAGAGTTCTCCTGAACCCCTGTGAACCCCCAGCCACCCAACTCTGATTAACTATCACAGTGCAAAACAGCAAAAGACTGATACAGATGATAAAACCTGAGATAATAACATGGTTTTCACAAGGCAGTGGAAAAAACCACAATGTGAGTGCCAGGTAACCTCTTTGGTTGTGCCAGGAGATAAATGGTTATTCTGCGTTGAGTGTGGACCCCTGAAGATAAGCCTAGACCAGAGTTCCAAATGTGAACAATATCAGGGGAATTATCCAAGGGGTTGATGAATGGCTGGGGAGGTCAAAAGTACATTTCTGGGGGTCAATAGATGGTTGAGAAAGGATAGAAGGTCAATTGGGAGGGTCAATTAATCTTTTGTGGTTTCTATAGAGCTCCATACCAGTCCATAATCCTGAAGGTGAAAGTAGCCACTGGCAAGATAGTATTGCCTGCGTTGCAAAGTTGCCAGTGAGAGTGGCTTTGAGTTGTCCCTATCACCTGTGTGATGTTACTGGCCTCATTTGTCTATTGTTTGTAATACTATTACTAAAAGTAGAATGTATTCAATTATTTTCATATAATAAATATTTGGAGGTCAATGAACAATCTGAAATGTTATGACGAAGTCAGTGAGCTGAAGAGTTTGGGGACCCCTGGGGTAGTTTGATTTCCTGGACCATGGACTGTATGACCTACATGAAGGACTCTTGGCAAGGGATGATCTGCACTCACAAAAACAGGGGGAAATGTACTTAGAAAATGACTGGCTCAGCTCATCAGAAGGACTTTGAACTAAAAATCAAGGGGGGAGGCTGACCAATCTTTAGCATCTCTAGAACACAAAACCAATCATAAACCCCAAGAAAAGAAATCAAACAATGAGGTAGGGAGTGATGGAGGGGGATATCAAACACCAAGTAGGAGATGCAGGAAACATACCCATGGACTGGCATAAAAGTCTCAAATGCTTATATACAAATGCTCAAAGTTTGGGGAACAAACAGAGTGAACTGCAAGCAATAGTATACGAGGATAGGTATGTTGTAGTTGCCATTTCAGAAATCTGGTGGGACGAAACCCATGACTGGAATGTACTGATGGGTAGATACAAATTGTTCAAAAGAAACAGATCTACAAAAAGAGGAGGTGGGGTTGCACTATATGTAAGAGATCACTACATATCTACAGAAATGCACATGATCAAAGATATAATACATATGGGCCAATAAAAAAGGACAAACGACTGACATTGCCATAAGTATATACCCAACCAATCAGAAGAAATGGGTGAAATCTTTGCTAACCAGTTAACAAAGTCATAATGGGAGACTTTAACTACCCTGATATCAATGGGGAGACAAACTCTGCAGCAAGTGGGAGATCCAATAGATTCCTAATCAACCTAGCTGACAAAAGGTAGAGGAGGGAACCAGAGGAAAAGCTATACAGGACTTAATTATTGGCTATCCCGTCAGGCCTGGGGATAGGATTACTCTCACCCCGCCCGAATGTTGAGTGAATGTTGTGATTTTATGGTTAATTTTCTTTTAATCACGATTCTTTTCTTTTTAAGTCTCGTCTTGCACTCCCTTCCCTTCACTGTTGTGAGCCGCCCTGAGTCCCCTCAGGGAAAAGGGCGGCATATAAATTCCCAATAAAATCCTAAATCCTATACAGGACTTATTTATAGAGAAGAAGTGATAGAGGGAGTTGAAGTTGCCGGAAACTTGGGTGAGAGTGACCATGTCATATTGCAGTTCAATATAATGCAAACCCAAGCAACAGAACATAATCTAAACAGTGTCTTAAAATTTAAAAGCGCTGATTTTAACAAACTCAGAGAGAGCCTAGGAAAGATTCCATGGATGAAAATCATAAAGGGGAAAACAATTCAAGAAGCATGAGAATCTGAAAAATATGATCATAAAAGCCAGTCCAGCACAATACCACTAAAAAAGAAAAACAAGAAATCCATAAAGAAACCAGCCCAAAGATCTGTCTAATAAACTGAAAGACAAAAAGAACAAGTACAAAAAAAATGGAAAGAGGGACACATAACTAAGGCAGAATATCAGCAGATAGTCTGAATCTGCAAAGATGAAGTCAGGAAAGCAAAGCTCAGAAAGAATACACTTGTAACAAAAGTCAAATATAATCTTAAAAGTTTCTTTCAACATATTTATAACAAGAAAAATGTCAAAGAAATAGTCAATCCACTAATTTGCAGATGACAGTAGGCTGGCTCAGGAATAGCCAACACCCTAAAAGACAAGCTCAAGCTTTGGATGCAAGAATAAGAAAGAATAAGGATCTTGACAAGAGTTGAACAATGGGCCCTATCCACAAAATAAATTTTAATGTGGAGAAGCCAAAAAAGCTAATAAAATCCTTGGTTCTATAAGAGAGGCATAGAATCAAAATCACATCAAGTATTAATACCACTTTATAAAGCCTTAGTAAGGCCACACCTAGAATACTGCATCCAGTTTTGGGCCCCACATTACAAAAAAAAGATGTTGAGACTTTGGAAGAAGTGCAAAGAGCAACTAAGAAGATTAAAAGCCTGGAGACTAAAACATACGAAGAATGGTTGCAGGATTTGGGTATGGCCAATCTAGAGAAAAGAAGAACTAGGGGTGACATGATAGCAGTTTTTCAGTATCTGAGGGGCTGCCATAAAAAAGAGGGGGGCAACTTATTTTCCAAAGCAGCATCAAGTAGGGCAAGAACCAATGGATGGAAACTAATCAAGGAAAGAAGCAACCTGGATTTAAGGAGAAACTTCCTCACAGTGAGGACAATCAACCAGTGGCACAGCTTGTCTTCAGAAGTTGTGGGTGCTTCATCACTGGAGATTTAAAAAAAGAGACTGGGCAGCCATTTGTCTGAAATGGTATATAGGACCTCCTACTTGAGCAGGGGGCTGGACTAGAAGACCTCCAATATCCCTTCCAGCTACTTATCCTATTATCCTTTCTTAGATCCAAGGTCCATGATCAAATCACTTCAGAGGATAAATTAGACCCTTTTTTTGGCACAAGAAGACAAGCAAGCACACAAAAAGGCATAATACCCTTAGCCTTCTAAAACTATCAGGGAGTTTTGCAGTGAACTAAGAGTTAAAATGAACACATTTGTTAATGTAAGTCTGTAATTGACACCATTAGGGGAGGAGAAAAAGAAAGGAGGGGAAAGAAAGGTTTATAGAATTGTTCCTAAGATATTCATTTCACTTCTATTCAGGATACTTTGAGTATAAAATGTAACAGAAAACCCATTACTATATACATATTTTTGTTCATCTGTTCAGAAACTGGTTTTGTTTTTAACTCAGACTGGATTCCTAAACTTCCTGCCGTGGCACTTAAAGGCAAGTATTCTTTTTTCTTAGTTTGCATACTTTGAGAAAATGATTATTAAACAGAATCAATGTGCATGTCAGGTATGGGCTGGAGATTGTTTTTCCTGACAAGATTAGCCAAAAGTATTCTAAGAACAGAAGGGAAGGGAAGGGAAGGGAAGAGTTAGAAGGGACCTTGGAGGTTTTCTAGTCCAACCCCTTGCTCAGTCAGGAAACCCTATACCATTTCAGACAAATGATTAACCAACATCTTCTTAAAGACTTCCAGTGTTGGGGCATTCACAACTTCTGGAGGCAAGCTGTCCCACTGATTAATTGTTCTAACTGTCAGGAAATTTCTCCTTAATTCTAGGTTGCTTCTCTCCTTGAGTAGTTTCTACCCATTGCTTCTTGTTCTACCCTCAGGTGCTTTGGAGAATAGCTTGAATCCCTTTGCTTTGTGTTATTTATTAGAGTTAGTAAGTACCTCCTTACATTTTAAATACACTTGATGCAGATATTTTGTTTGTTCCGATTTGTATAGTTGTCCATCTCGCATAACTAACTTGCATGCTTGTTTGTTGCATTCAAGGCTAGTTCGGATTACTTTAATATCCAAGGATGGATTAGTAAATACAGTATATAGATAATATATATTTATATTATATTTATTTGTCTACTGTATCATTTGGCTAAACTAAAGATATTTGCTGCCTGGAGCTGAGAAACAGAAAGGAAAATAATGCAATTTCTGGCAGGAAACAGATGTCCTGTTTTGTGTTGTGCTGTATAAACATAATATTTGAGAATCATGCTCCCTATTCGACAAACATTTAAACAAAAGGGTTCATCTCTTTTTTCTCACCAAAGCTCTGTGTTATATATTAGTTATCTTTTTTATCCTTCTGCAGAAAAAGGCAAAAACTACAATTCCTGCCTTTTCTTTTCCAATTCTGGAAGGAGAGTGGATTTAGACTACCAGTTCAGGTATGTGATCACAACTTAGTCTTGTAGTAAAGTCCAAAATGTTTCTGTTTAATGAAGATCTGAATTAAACCAGTGCTTCCCTTTCTGGCAATGGAAAGAATCTTCTAGGCCTGTATCCTAGACCGGCCTGGGGGGGGGGGGGGGGAGAGATATGACACTTCTGTATATCCCCCCACTACAGATGTCAAATTCATCATGTTGCCATCATGTGACGTTTTCCCCATTCACAGAGCTGGAGTACACATGGCGAATCCAGCCCAGGTGTTCCACTGGTTAATTGGGAAGTAAATAAGGGAAAGGGGATTTTTTTTGCCTGTTGTGGAAGAATCAGGGGTGGGTTCCTGCCACAAATCTACAGTGCCGTTTAGAACCGGTTCCAGCTCCCTCCCCCCGCCCGTCCATACATCATTAAGATGAAGAGTGAGAGAAGGAATTCTGGGAGTTGAAGTGTGCAAGTCTTAAAGCTGTCAAGTTTGAACACCCCTGGGTATTTTTTCCTAAAGGGTTAGGGGTGCAAGGGTCTTGTAACTTGACAGCTTTTAGACTTGCATGCTTCAAATGCCAGAGTTTCTGAGCCAACATTTTGGTTGCTAAGCAAGAGCGTTGTTATGTGAGTTTCATCACATTTTACAAGTTGACCACACCCACCCAGTCACATGGCTGGCAAGCCACTCCCACAAAACAGGCCATACCTACAGAAAAGGTCCTAAAAAATTTGGAAACCCACCACTGGGAAGAATATAATAAGAGTATATGAGTTAGGGATGCTCCATGGAAGCATATTTTTGCACCCTTCACCTATGTCTAATCCATTGATTGGCACTTCTCCCACCTTTGTCACTTAAGTACTCACAATAATTTTGTTTCATTTCTATTTAAATATGTAGGCCACAGAAATCATACTCCTTGACAATTATGTAAATTTGGTAAATATGTTATTGTGAAGATCACCCTAACCCCAACCCCGTTCATGAATATTTGAGAAGGGGATTTCTCTACGAAACCAAATATAGCTAGCGCTCAACTTACAACAGTTTGTTTAGTGACCATTACAATGGCACTGAAAAAAGTGACTTGTGACCATGGCAGCATCTCCATGTTTAAGAGATCGAAGCAGGAACGACGTGAGAGCCAGGACTTCAACAAGAACAGATTTATTGGAAGCAAGCAGGAGCTGACAGCGATTCAAAACATCAATTTCCGCGCCAAGGTATTTATACAGGCTTTGTTTAAAAGGGTAACTAATGGGAGTCCGGGTAGCGTCCAGCAACTGATGACGCAGTACCCTGGCCAATCAGAACGGTTCGGCTGGCTAGCAACAGTCTATGCTGCGCCTCAGCCAAGCAGGGCTCAGCATAGACTGTTGCTGGCCTCCCGGTCGTAAGTGGAGGATTTTATTAATCCTCAACACCATGGTCACATGATCAACATTCAGATGCTGGGCAACTGACAGTTGGGGTCACGTGATCACCTTTTGCGACCTTCTGACAAGCAAAGTCAATGGGGAAGCCGAATTCACTCAACAACTGTGTTACTAAATTAATAGCTGCAGTGATTCACTTAGCAACTGTGGCAGGAAAGGTCGTAAAATGGGGCAAAACTCATTTACCGGTGGCAACTGTCCAAGTAGCTAATTGGGCTCAACTCTGGTCATCTAATGCTAATTGTCTTTCTAATGCTTCAATCCTAGGGATTTTAGGATTGAGTGTCAGGGACTGTAAGATAGATGAGTTTCTCAGCTGAATTATTCTCAGCCTCAGGAATTGTCTCTGCTGCTGAATGCAACCCTATCAAATTTGAAAATCAGCTCCTTGGAAATTCCCCAAAGGAAGTGTAGCAGGGTGTGGACCTTTTTGCTTTGTTTAAACAAACACAGCCCATTGTGCAGAAACGTCACAACACTCCGAGAGTGCTTTCCCTGTAAATCTCAATGCGCACTTATGTCATATACAGATAATCCTCAGAATCAGAATTAAAGCTGGAAGGGACTTTGGAGGTCTTCTAGTCCAGTCCCCTGCTCAGGCAGGCGCTTCTTGATTTACAACAGTTCATTTAGTGAGCAAATGAAGTTATAAGATTAAAAAGGTAACTTTTTAAAACTGTTTTTCACACTTAGGACCATTGCAGCACCCCCATGGTCATGTGATCAATATTCAAACATTAACAACTGACTCATATTTATGACGGTGGCAGTGTCCTGTGGTCATGTGATCCCCTTTTGAGACTTTCTGACAAGCAAGATCAATGGGGAGGCCCGATTCACTTAACAACCATGTAACTAACTTAACAACTGCAGTCATTCACTCAGCAACTGTGGCAAGAAAGGTCGTAAAATGGAGCAAAACTCACTTAATAAATGTCTTACTTGGCAACAAAAAATTGGGGCTCAGTTGTGGTTTTAAGTTGAGGACTACCTGTATTTAGATGTGCTTTTCCTTACTTGCACAGGAACATGGATTTGGGAAGTAAAAATTGATCCAGAAGTCTGCCTATTCTTTGTCTTTGGATCCTGGAAGCTTCTGTCCCTGTGGCTAGTGCCTGGCAGCCTAATGAAGAAGACTGTGTATAAGTTGATTGCCAAGATTGGCAGCTGCTGGTGGGATTTTAGTGGGGAGGGAGGGTTTAGACAGGAATTTTGCCCTTTTTTTTACTTCCTTACCTCCCTGCTCCATCTTTAGATGTGGCAGCTTTATCCTAGTCCCGTGATGGTGCACCTATGGCACGCATGCCACAGGTGGCACACGGAGCCATTTGTTAGGACATGTGAGGCACTGCCCTTTCATTTGGCCAGCACTCATGTGTGTGTTGTCCAGCTGACTTCAGCCTTCTTTTGAGGCTGTGTTTCGCCCTCTGGAGGCTTCCTTGAACCCTCCAGAGCATGAAAAACTGGCCCCACGGGCAAACCGGAAGTCACTTCAGATTTGCTCATAGGGCTGATTTTTGCCCTCTGGGGCCTTCAGGAAAACCTCCTGAAGCCCCCTACGGACAAACCGGAAGTCACCATTCCCAAATTACCAGTTTAGGGCTAGTTTTTCACCCTCCGGAGCCTTCAGGAAAGCTCCTGAGGCCTCCGGAGGGCATCTGGAGGGGAGGAGGCTGTTTTTGCCCTCCCCAGGCTCCTAGAAAGCCTCTGCAGCCTGAGGAGGGTGAAAAAACCGTGCCAAAAGTATGGGGGGCGCTGGTTCACGCACTCATGCATAGCATTATGGATATGGTATCCCCGCGGATGACCCACCCACGTTCCCCCCGCTTTTGGCATGAGACAGGAGAGCCAAAAAAGATTCGCCAATACTGTCCTAATCTGACATATTATCTGCTTTCCTTTCATTAAACAGTGCCATCTAGTGGGATCCAGGAGGTATGCCTTCTGTGTTTTAGTGCTTATTATATGGCACATGTTGCCTGGAATTTGCTGTGGGAGGTTCAGCAGGTGCCAAAGAGAGCCAAGAAAAATATTTCTCAACCTTGGCAGCTTAAAGATATGTGAACTTCAACATAGGTGCTAAGGGATTTTGGGAATTGAAGTCCACTAGCCAAGAGGGTCATCTACAGAATGAACTGGCTGGTGGAACAGACTATAGTTTTAGAGATCAGCAAGCACTTCGGCTAGAAATACTGGAAACTCAGAAGTTGAGAAAAGAGTTGTTTTTCCTTTGCTTAGAATCTCTCATCACTCTTGCATTTTAATTTGATTCCCTCAATTTTTTCACAGAAACCATCATGTAGTGAATTGATTGCATTCCTTTGCCATCTGAACTTGTGCTTAAACCATGTCTTCAAAAGTTATGTTTTTGAGCCAGTCCTCAATCAGTCACAATTATTGTTCATTACAGGGTCATTTTTTCAATATATTCTTATCTTGTGCTCATCAATCTACTTATGCTTTCTAGCAAAATATTTTTCTCTCTTACTTCAAGTTAATTCAGGGTGTCATAATATGTCCCCTCAAAATCTTCCATCATCTTTCTTTCATTGGAAGTTAAAATGGCAATTATCACCAACCTAGGAGTTTCTACTTCAACCATTTTGGTATCATCACAACAACCTAAACACCAATGTATACTTCCTGAATATCTCTCAGACTTTTCATACATGACTATGCTTTCACTTCCCTGAACATATTAAGGACCTCCATAACATTATTAAGAAGAAATGTCCTAACAGTGAGGATAATTAACCAGTGGAACAGTTTGCCTTCAGCAATTCTGGGTGTTTCATCACTTGAGGTTTTTAAGAAGAGACTGGACAGTCACTTGTATAAAAGGGCATAGGGTCTCCTGCTTGAGCAGGGAGCTGGACTAGAAGACCTCCAAGGTCCCTTCCAACTCTATTCTTATCAGAGGTGGTATTCGGCAGGTTCTGACCAGTTCTGGAGAACCGGTAGCGGAAAATTTGAGTAGTTCGGAGAACTGATAAATACCACCTCTGACTGGCCCCACCCCCATCTATTCTCTGCCTCCCAGGTGATTGGGAGGAAATTGAGATTTTGCAATAACCTTCCCGTACCACGCCCACCAAGCTGCACCCACCATGCCATGCCTACAGAATTGGTAGTAAAATTTTTTTTAATCCTACCACTGATTCTGACTGATTGACTTTAAGATCAATTACATTCTTGCTCCCTCTCTTTTTGGGGGTCTTCCTTTCAAATAAAGTCTTGATTCTTCATAATTGCCAGGAGGAGCTCATGCAGTTCTTAGTACAGATAGTTTTTCGTAATTTTAATGTTGAATAATTTTTACTAACAGTTTCACTGTTTCAACTCATGATCATGAGTTGCTTGAGAAGTGATAAGAGGTTATTATGAGGAAGGAGGGATATTCAGGATCAAGCCCGTTTGTCCTGATTACTTAATAGGTTTTGTAGATGACCAGATTGAGCCTGAGAGAGGGATCAAACATGTCATCAGTCTCGAGTCTCTTCATGCGAGCATTAGTATATAATAAACATTTATTTATTTAATCTGCCTGGACGCCTGATTTCCTGCACTTGACAGTTACTTTGTACCAGTCACTCTGTTTTAGCCCCACATACAGCTCAGGGATGTGGCGAAGGGACATGGTGGCTCAGTGGCTAAGATGCTGAGCTTGTCGATCAGAAGGTTGGCAGTTCAGCAGTTAGAATCCCTAGTGCCGCATAATGGGGTGTCCCAGCTTCTGCCAACCTAGCAATTTAAAAGGACATAAAAATGCAAGTAAAAAAATAGGAACCACCTGTGGTGGGAAGGTAACAGCATTCTGTGTGCCTTCAGCATTTAGTCATGCCGATCACATGACCACAGAGACATCTTTGGACAGCATTGGTTTTTCGGCTTTGAAATGGAGATGAGCACCGCCCCCTAGAGCCAGAAATGACTAGAACACATGTGAGGGGGAACCTTTACGTTATAGCTCAATGGACTACAATGGAGCCCAAAATTTCTGTTGTTAAGTGAGACGTTAAGTGCGTTTTGCCCCATTTTACGACTTTTCTTGTCACAGGCTGTTAAGTGAATCTAGCTTCCCCACTGAATATTTTTTTTGTCAGAGGGTCACAAAAGGTGATCACTGAACCTTGACACACAGACATAAATATGAACCAGTTGTCAAGAATCTGAATTTTGATCACATGATTACGGGGAATGCTGCAATGGTCGTAAGTGTGAAAAGCGGTCATGTCACTTTTCTCAGTGCTATTGTAAGTTTGAACGGTCACTAAACGTACTGTTGTAAATCAAGCTCTATCTATCTATATATCTATCCATCATCATCATCTATATCTATGCCTATACCTATCATCTCTGTGTGTGTGTGTCTGTCTGTCTGTCCATCATCATCATCTATATCTATGCCTATACCTACCATGTGTCTGTCTGTCTTTCTGTCCATCATCATCATCGTCATCATCATCATCTATATCTATGCCTATACCTACCATGTGTGTGTGTGTCTGTCCATCATCAGCAGCAGCAGCATCTATATCTATGCCTATACCTACTGTGTGTCTGTCTGTCTGTCCATCATCATCATCATCATCATCATCATCATCATCATCATCATCATCATCATCATCATCTATATCTATGCCTATACCTACCATGTCTGTCTGTCTGTCTGTCTGTCCATACGTACGTACGTACATACATACATATATACATACATACATACATCTATCATCACCTTTCATTCAACCAATAAGCAGCTAAATAAACATGTATTTTTTTAAAAAAAAATCAATAAAATATTGTTTTGTTCCTTTAAAAAAACAATTCCAGGTAAACAGCATGCTAAATGTTCATCCTGAACTGTGAGCATTAATCTACAATCAGTATGAAGGATTATCCTTTGAAATTTAAGGCCTGCAATCTCAGACAAAAGAGACTATAAATATTTTGATATGGATTCATAAAAGAGCCCCCAAACAATCAAGCCTGAGAAAAAGAGTATTTTTTTGAATGTAGTTCATTCAAATAATTTGGAGCTATTTCAGAGTGCAAAGAACATGGCCATTGTTTTATCTTTTTTCAAGAAGCAAAAATTACTGTCAAAGACACATCGCCTGGATATTGACAGCTTAAACAAAGTGAAGAACGAATGGAGGAATTTAGGAATGGATGAGGGGATGGGGAAATGTTTCAAAGAAGTAATGAAGAACTTTCCAAATGAGCCTTCGTGGGTAATGAAAAATGCTCAGATGGTTCTCAAGGGAGATGATGGGAAAGTGCTCTCTTTTGCTTCAGGAAAAAAAGAATGGAAAATCAATGTTTCTGCTGGAGACTACAAGTACCATGTCAAAGCCCCATCAAAATCTGGATATCTGGCCAGATTACGCTCTCGGCTGCAACCCCTTAGCACTGGACATTTAGAAAAGGTGAAAAGAGACTTGGAGACATTTGGCCCATTGACTCAGGTTGAGAAGAGTTGCTTCGAGTTGGTACTCCAGAGGTTCCCCCAGAAACCGAGTCAAATACAAAATAATGCCCAGATAAAATTCAGCTTTGACATGGATGGAGAAAATGTGGAATATGTATTCATCTCAGGGGAAGGAGATTACAAACTGGACGTTACTCATTCCAATGGGCAACCTCAGTACCGTGAACTACATACAAGTTTAGGCAACAAACTAGAGAATTTCTCGTGTTCTCTTCAAACACTGGACGTTGGCAACTTGAGGGGAATTAAAAGTGAATTAGCCCAATTGGATTTGCTCACCGACAGCCTCAAATCATGTTTTAATATCCTTGTGGATAAGTTGCCTGAATATCCTGCCATCAATAAGAATCTCCAAATTGATTTCACTTGCTATGAGCAAGGCCTATCTGTAGACTCCGAAGATTGGAAGATCATCGCACAGAGTAAAGACGGAAAAGTAGATTTCAACTTCGAATCACAAACTTGGGACATGTTTTCCAAGCAGAATGTTTACCCTTGTAAAACACATGAGCTCACTGTGGAAAAACTGGAGGGAATGAGGACAAAAGTCCGAAATCTGTTGGGAGTACCTCAGAGTGTCCATGACGGAATCAACAAAGCACTAGATACATTTCGCAAGGAAATATCATGTTTGCAAAAGAATGCTCGCCTTATTATTCGGTGTGACCAAGGAGAGATGGTTTTCAAATCTGGCAAAGGGGAGAACATAATTGATACATTCAGCACTGGTGGTGTCATCCATTGTGAGATATATCGTACTTTGGTAATTACCATACTGATGTTCATAAGGAGATTGCATAAACACATTCCAGATATTTTAACTGCAGTACGTTTTTTGCTACCTTGTTTGGGATGTCCCGTTCATTGAGGCCATTACTTGGGATAAAGCTATTTCAGTGAGGGGTAAATTGTATTGAACAATGATTGCTGTAGGAACATCATTATTGCCATGTGTTTTAAATATGCATTAAAAACTTTTTCTAACAGGAACCCACTCACTTGGTTCTTCCAATAGGCAGAGGAAGTAGATGCTTAAGTACTTGAAGTTAACCCAATCAATTTAACCCATTCCTTTAAGGCTGAGCTTTAGGACACATTCTGGAAAAACTAAAACCTCAGCTTTGGAGAAATTCATTTCAAGAAAGACCCCTTTATCTATGTACTGTATTTTCCGGAGTATAAGATGCACCAAGATTTTGAAGAGGTAAATTACAAAAAAATATTTTTTTGTACTCTGACCTCCCAAACCCTTTGCACGCCTCATTTTTTGTGAATAATTTTGTGCTCCTGGGGGTGGGTGGGGAGCCAAATGAGGAAAAATGGCCCATTTTTTGCTCATTTTTGCCCCCCCCCCCAGCCCCTAGGAGCACTCTACAAGCCTTCTAAAGGCTATGCAGGTCTATTTTTGTGAAGGGGCGGGGTTTCGGGAGGCAAAAAATGCTATATTCAATGTATAAAATGCACCCAGATTTTTACCCTTTTTTTGGGGGGGGGGAGGTGCCTCTTATACTCCCAAAGATACGGTACATTAATTTTCATTTAACTGATGGATGTTTCTATGTGCCTTGGAGTCAGTTTTGACTCCTGGAGACTGTCTGGACTTAATCCCTGCAGTTTTCTTGACAAGATTTCAGAAGTATTTTTCCATTGTCTCCTTCCTAGGGCTGAGAAAGAGTGGGTGGCCCAAGATCACCCAGCAGGCTTTGTGCCCAAGGCAGGAGTAGAACTCACTGTGTCCCGATTTTTTGTCTGATGCCTTAACACTACAACATACTGGCTCTTGATAAGGAGTAGCTAAACATGCATGTATTGTTTGTACACAAAGTTCCCTGCAATGGTGACCTGCGTAGATACTTTTTCCTTCCCTTTTGATAAGGACCAGGTTGGATCAACTTGAGGCCTAGTTGCTTATGTCAATTCTTAAGGTTACTATAGCCTAGTTCAGTAGATCCCTTCCTGTTTGTATCCTGCTACTGTCTGTGTGTTCTGCTTATTTGATATTTTCCCCTTTTAACCAAATTCCCTTTATACCATGATTTAGCAGTGTTCCAGCAGTTACTATTTGATAGATAATAGTCCCTGCACACTCACATTTGTGACCCAGTAGCAAAGGTAAGTAGATTTCACTCCTGCTCCATACCAATGGTTGGTATGCACACAAGGTCAAAGAACGCAGTTATGCAATAAAGGAAGATAAATTAATGCAAGCAAATGGAGAAAAAATTAGCTTCAAGTAAGACAACTGTGAGTATAATGTCAAATATCTAATTACGTATTTAGCCACAGATTAGTCAAGTATTTGAGTCAAAATAGACCCCACCCCACCCAAATTGGATTTGGCTTATCCATGGTTGAGCTTCATCTGTGAGTAAATACCATAATACTTTTTTAAAAAATTTCATATATACTGTTCCCCAAAATAAGACAGGGTCTTATTTTCTTTTGATCCCCTGAAATAAGCGCTTGGCCTTATTTTCTGGGAGGTATTATTTTTGAGGTACAGGAGGTAACAAGCGTGGTCACCTCATGGCTGCTGATGTGTTGCAATATTTTTGGGGCGGGCTTATTTTCGTGGGTCTGCATGTGCTCAAAAGCCCCATTGGGCTTATTATCTGGGGAGGTCTTATTTTCAGGGAAACAGGGTACTCAAATATAAGGTCATCTGCGGCAAGTTGTTTGGTGTAGTGGTTAAGGCATTAGGCTACAAACTAGGAGACTGAGTTCTAATCCCACTTTGCTGATGATATCCAGCTGCATGGGTTTCGGTCCTTGGTCCAATCACTTTCTCTCAGGCCGAGAAAGGAGGCAATGGCAAACGAATTCCCCCCCCCCCAAAAAAAACTTACAAAGAAAAGATAGGATTGATGGGAAAAGCCCACCTTCAGGTAAGTCAGCCTTCACATTTTCAACCAAATAACCATTAAAACTGCACATACACACAACCCCGATAAGCCAATCGTGAAAATTAAAGCATGAAAAAAATGAGATCAGTTTATTGTGGATGGGCTTATCTGCAAGAATACATATGATCTGTTAAAATACATGCACCCATTGCTAGGTATGATGCTAAACACAGCAATAGCACGTAGACTCATATACTGCTTAAGTGTTTCTTTACAGGTCACTTTTAGCAGTTTAGAATCAGAATATTGCCCCCAACAATCTGGGTCCTCATCATTGAAAGGATGGAAGGTCGAGTCAACTTTGAGATGGTGAGAATCAAGTAGAATTAGCCTGCAATACTGCATTCTAACCACTGCGTCATCATGGCTTAAAGGTAGTGGTATTTAAAATGAATATTTATATTTATTAGTACCCAATTCTATAACCCAATCCAGACAGTTATCCTTCTAGGGAGGAGCAATGAAATAGTGCAACAAGAAATCACAATATTGCTGTTTAAGGTACACATAGCTAATATCAAGGATACTAAAAAAGCGACCAAATGTATACATTTTTCCCTTCCTCCTTTTTTCTCTTTGCACTTTTTATTTTATATTTTCCTTTTTTTTAAAAAAATAGTATTAGGGTTGTGAGGTGTTTTTTTTTGCATTTTTTAAAATTTTAATAACATATTTTAACAAAGATAATATCAGGAAGGACACTGCAAGTATGAAGTATAACAAGGAAATCATTTCAATAGCTCATCAAAGCATTCAGAAGGCAGTCTTATTGTATTCTTTTTATCTTACTGTTTCAAATGCAGTTAACCAAACCTATATAATCTGAGGAATACTTTGCTCTGGAGTCACTTTCCTGCTGTAAGCATATTTCAATAAAGTATACTTCATTGCACCTATCTCCAAATGTTTCAGTTTTAATTTCATCCTTCCTTAACCTCAGAACTCAACTGGTTATATTGCCAAGATCTGAAAAAGTAGTTGGCTTATTTGCAGCGTATTTCCTGATGACTTTGGGGGAGTCATTTTTTCATGATCTGCCTTCATCTCATATCCAACATTTGCTTGAGACAATTTAAAGTCGTCTTGTTATGGCTGAGCCCCCTCAAAACTCTCCTTAGCTACTCTAGTATTAACTGATGAGAAAATCTTAAATATTACGCTGATGATGCACTCTGGATACCCCTAGCAGATAAGAACAGCCTGCACCTATTGAACACTTGAAGGTTTTGTGGGCAGGATATTCTGATGTACAGGTAGTCCCCGAGTTACAACAGTTCATTTAGTGGCCATTCGAAGTTAGAACAACAGTGGAAAAAAAGAGACTTATGATTGTTTTTCACACTTAAAATCCTTGTAGCATTTCCCTTAATCACTTAATCAAAATACAGATGCTTCGCAACTGACTCATATTTATGACGGCTGCAGTATCCCGGGATCATGTGATTCCCCTTTTGCAACCTTCTGAACAAGCAAAATCAATAAGGAAGCCAGATTCCCTTAACAGCCATATTACTAGGTTAAGAATCATAGTGATTCACTTAACAAATGAGGCAAGAAAGGTTGTAAAATGGACGCAAAATTCACTTAACAAATGTCTCACTTAACAACCGAAGTTTTGGGCTCAATTGTCATATGTCGAGGACTACCTGTATCGCTTTGGTTTTGCTTATGTTGTCTCTTAACAATTTTGTGTTCACGTGCATTGTTTTCAAATATAACTCTGAGCCTCCTTGGTCACAGTAAATATGCCAATTTGGTTACTTAATTCATCTAACATTCCATTTATTGTTACGTATCCGCATATATCACATCCTGGCTGATCAGACAATAGAAGAAAAACAAGACATCTCTGAGACTTAAGACTCTGTGTCTTCTTCTACAGCTGTTATGAAATGTGCTGGGGGAAAAAAGAAACCCTCTCGACTTTCTTTCTTTGCTAGTTTTAGTTACGTGTTTATTTAAATGATCTTTGTTGCTACCCATCTCAAAAACACAACTCTGGGCAGCTCCCAATAATCTTCTAGATTAAATAATCCTTTTTCCACATACATTAACAATGGTGTTATTACCAAACATCGCCATCACTTTGCTCCCCAAAAATACAATTGTGGAAAAATATTGGATATACTTCTAAACTTGCATAAATTTACCTCAGGTTGTTAGGCCTCATCATAACATCCAAACATGAAGGGCAGATCACATTGTTAAGAAACTGATGTACTTCTGGTTTACAGGTAGCCCTCGACTTATAACCATTCACTTAGTGACCAATTTGAAGCTACAACAGCACTGGGGAAAAATGTGATTTACAACTGGTCCTTGCTCTTAAAACCATTGCAGCATTTGATCATCGCCACCTGACCAAAATCCAGGCCAGTATATACGATGATTGCAGCATCACAGATTTCTGGTTTCTGACAATCAATGCAAGAAGCTGGATTTGCTTAATGACCATTTGATTCACTTAACAACTGTAGTGATTTGCTTAAGAACCATGGCAAAAAAGGTCCTTAAAAATCGGGCACAACTCACTTAAAAACCATCTTGCTTGTTAACGGAAATTCTGGTCCCAACTGTGGAAGAAAGTCGAAATATACCTATATAGGTAGTCCTCGGACCTAGAACCCCAACTGACCCCAAAATTTGTTAAGTGAGACATTTGTTAAGTGAGTTTTCCCATATTTTACAATCTTATTTGTGTTTCCACTCCACACTCTTTTCACCCAGCTTCCCAGCTCTGGAGTCAAGATGGCGAGGAATTGCTCCAGCATGACCAGTTCCAGCTTCTCTGGCTTCAGCCACCGACAACAAAGATGGTAGAGTTGTCTGCAAATCTCTCGAGGCCCCAGGGTCTCCTGGTAGCGGAGATTCCCGAAGTCCTGACATGGTGTATCCAAAACAACATTTTCTTCTTTGTGTACTATATCTCCTGCTCCATTCTTCTCCCAAGCTGCCCAGAACTCTTCACTCAGGCAGTAGATCCTTTTCCTATTAATCCACTTTCAAACTGAACTCTAAACTGCTACAAAAGACCTCCAAAACCCCCATTAATTTATGGGCCCATAATTGCATGAATTGGATACGAATAAACCTCAACAGGGCATCTTTGATTTTTAGGCATTTTTGTTTCCACAGATACTTCCTATACCTGAAGCGGAAAAGAGAAAAATATAACAGCAAAATTTTACTGCAATGCACTTCAGAAATTCTCACAAAAACCAGGTCTGCACAACATGCCAGAATAGGCTACAACAGAGCTTCTGGTTGTCCAGCCACCAAAGTAACTATTTCAATAATTTATTTAGCAGGTATAGATTATCAGTTATGTTATGAGAACACACAGGAATTCCTATCTTTAGGTATATTAAGCTCCAGTGAGTCACTTGGAGGCATTCCCAGGTTAGCTGGAATCCAGGTTTTCAGAAGGAATGTAATTACTATTATTATCCAGGGTTCATTGAGGTGAGCATATGAAGAACGGTTACAGGAACTGGGTATGACTAGTCTAGTGAAGAGAAGGACTAGGGGAGACATGATAGCAGTGTTCCAATATTTGAGGGGCTGCCAGAGAGAGGAAGGGATCAAGGTGTTTTCCAAAGCACTCGAAGACCAGACAAGGAATAATGGATGGAAACTGACCAAGGAGAGATTAAACCTAGAAATGAAGAGGAACTTTCTGACAGTGAGAACAATCAACCAAGGGAACAGCTTTGCCTTCAAAAGTTGCAGGAGCTTTATCACTTGAGACTTTCAAGAAGAGATTGGACTGCCATTTGTCAGAAATGGTGTAGGGTCTCATGCTTGAGCAGGGGGTTGGACTAGATGATCTATAAGGTCCCTTCCAACTCTGTTAATCTGTTAGGTTGGGGGGGGGAGGCTGCCTATATGCAGAGCAGTGTCAAACTGAGCAATATCAAAGGATCTTTTGATTTGCTTTCTGAGGCTTTGCAGGGCAAGAATCTGCTTCCCCATTCCCCTCACTCAAGACCAGATCCTGCAGTTTAAGAAGTGGATAATTTATTTATTTATGTGCATCTAGGAACGACTCTGTAGAGCAGTGTTTTTCAACCACTGTGCCGTGGCACACTAGTGTGCCGTGACATAGTGTAAGGTGTGCCGTGGGAGAATTACTTTATATATAGTCAATATAGGCACAGAGTTAAATTTTTTTAACATTTTCTAATGGTGGTGTGCCTCGTGATTTTTTTCATGAAAAAAGTGTGCCTTTGCACAAAAAAGGTTGAAAAACACTGCTGTAGAGGAGTTCTCCAAATTATTTCTCTTTGCATCTCTTGAGCAGCAGGTGGCAGGCTTAGCTCTTAAACAGCATTCTCTGTCCCCAATAGAGACATTTTATTTTCTCTTGTAAGAGGTCTGCATCACTCCTAGTAATATCACTCGCTAGTAAATAAAGAATGTCCCTTCCCAGTTGCATCCACCCTGAAGCTCAGATTCTGGAATCTGATCGTTGGGGATATTGTTTTTAATGTCCCCAACGATAAAATACAAAAAAATATTTGGTAATGTTGATGTTTGGGGATGAACATTTGATATTTGATCGTTGGGGATATTGCTTCCTCGCAGCCATCAAAACGGGTGCAGAGAAAATCTACACTCATACATACACAAGTTTATTCTCGCAATAACTTCCCGAGCTTCCATTCCATTCCAGGGGATGAAACGAGGGGGCTTCGCCCTAGAGCGGCAACACTCCTTGCGGGGAATAGCGTAGCTCACTTCCTGACCTCGCGTTCAAAATCCCCCTTCAGCGTGTTAGAGAAGGAGCGCATGCGCCGTTCGACTTTGAAGCTAGAAGCTGCCAGAATTTCAAGATTCGAAAGCCGGAACTACCGGTAGCAGCTTAATTCGGTTTAGCTGCATTAAAAACGAAACGAGTTGGCAAATGTCTATGGACATTCTCAGTCATCCAGATCATGCTTGTCCCCAAAGACGCTTTTTCCAGTTGCCCCTTGAAAAAGCACCTTTGGGGAACAAACGAGTTGGTATTTTTTCGGGTGCTGTGATACAGAGCGTTTGAACTCAAATAGCATTAAATAGTTGCAAATAGTTAATAGGAGATTTTTTATGGTAATAAGAGTCTTCCCTGATACTTAAAAATAAAATTCAACGATCACACATTGAGATTTAAAACTTAAACAGAGTTTGGAAAATATGAACTTTATTTCTGGTCCCATAGTTTCTCCTCTCCTCTCCTCCCATTCGATGAACACTCACACTGTCAACATAGAAATAAACATCCATACAAGGAGAAAAAAAAGACCAAAGGACTTTTAGATTCAGGGACGTTTAAAAAAAATCTGTTTATGTGGCAGAGATACAAACACTTTAAAATTCCTTGTTGCCTGTCACCTATTCGCTAGAGACAATCAAGGGATCTATCTGCATAGCTTTAGGAATTTAAAATAAATTGTGGCAGGAAAGAATAATGTAGTACGCCTGAATCAAATCCACAAAAGTTAGTTTTGCTGCAAACACCGAAAAGGTTTGGGAGGGTTTTTTCCCAGTGTCAGGGACACACTTAGCTGATCTTATTATGCAGATGATACCACTGTAATGGCAGAACGTGAAAAGGAACCAAAGAGCCTCTTGAGGTGGGTGAAGAAGGAGAGTGCAAAAGTTGGCTTGAAACTCAACATTAAGAAAATTAAGATCATGGCATCTGGCCCTCCCAATTCCTGGCAAATAGATGGGGAAGAAATGGGGGTAGTGACAGATTTTATTTTCCTGGGCTCCAAAATCACCGCAGATGGGGACTGCAGCTTGCTCCTGGGGAGGGAAGCTATGGCAAATCTAGACAGCATACTAAAAAGAAGAGACATCACCCTGCCAACAAAAGTGTGCATAGTCAAGGCTATGGTTTTCCCAGTTGCAAAGTATGGTTGTGAAAGTTGTACCATAAGGAAGGCTGAGCGCCAAAGAATGGAGGCCTTTGAACTATGGTGCGAGTCCCTTGGACTGCAAGGTGATCAAACCGGTCAGTCCTGGAGATCAACTCCGACTGCTCTTTAGAAGGCTAGATCCTGAAGATGAAACTCAAGTACTTTGGCCACCTAATGAGAAAGGACTGGAGAAGAGCCTAACGTTGGGAACGATTGAGGGCAAAAGAAGAAGGGGAGGACAGAGAATGAGGTGGCTGAATGGAGTCACCGAAGCACTAGGCATGAGCTTAAATGGACTCCAGAGGACGGTAGAGGACAGGAAGGCCTGGAGGAACGTTGTCCATGGGGTCAGGGTGACTGGACACGAGTTCGCAACTAACAACATCTTTGAAGCCTGCAAGTAGGCTGTCCATTCATAATCCATTCATAATTCATAATCCATAGTCCACTCATATTCGTACCCATTTCCTGTGCTCATGTCCACGTTTATACTTATACCTGTTATCTTGTACATGTTTGACAAGCCAAATAAATAAATAATCACAAGGAGCATCCTCTCCCCTTTCTTGCTCGCCGGGAAAAAAGAATGCCCTTCCTCCTCGCCACGACCAGATCTCGGAGGAATCCTCTCCCTTCTATGGGGCTGCACATGTGCAGATTTTAACTTTGCACCGTGCATTTTTCTTTCTTGCACTGCACACGGAAAGAGAACTTAGAAGATTTCTCCCCTCCCAGGCTCTCCCACCACCCTTTCAATATTTGCCATCACTTCATTTTTTTGTATTTTCACTGGTTTTGAGACCAACGACACGCCGGGACTTTATGCTTGAGATCACTTCTCAGCGTTTGCCGTTTCTCAAGAGGCCGGTGATTCGAAGGGTTAAAATGAAAGAGCGCTTCTTCCTAGAGAGGAGAAATTCCACCGGCCTCTATAACTCCCCGTATGTATCACACGTCCTCTCCGTCTATCAGCCAATGCTACCAGGCATGGAGCGCATGCTCACTTCCATTTCGAAGCTGGGCGAATGCCAGGGATTGTAACATACGTAACGAGAACCTGGTTGCCGGATTTTGCAGGTGGATCTTGGAGATTCTCAGAGAGGCTTAGAGTCTGAGGATGTACGTGCATTTTTGTGCAAATGCAGACAGCTGCGTTGTGTGAACAGTATTTTACAGTACTGATTTATTCCTTTCCAGTTTATTGTGGTCGTATAGATAATGAACACACTAAATATTAAATAGTGTTGAACCACAGTTGTAAAACAACCTGAAGCTTATAAGTGAGATCCAGGATACACATGAATATATAGTGGATCATAATGAATATATCATTTAAATTAAAATATATAATTATTTCTCCTTTAATACAACGTGTAATAGCATAACAGCTTAAAAAAAGTTGAGAATCCTACACAATTCATTTTATATTTCAGTTCATGAGGATTTAAACGTTCCTTCCTTTTTGGTTGGTTGATTGGTTGGTTGATGAGCCTCTTTACAGTGTCGGGCAGCATAATTCAGTTAAATTTTGAGCTCAATTATAGTCATAAATCAAGGACTATCTGTACTTTAGAAACTCATTGGGTGGTTTTGGTCATCCAGTCTCTGTCCGTAATATCACTTGTTTGCTTTTGTGGGAAGTTATCATCCAGCCCTCTCCCAGAAAAATGAAATATCCTAGGAAATATTGAAAAAGCAGAATATTTCTATGGATATGAAAAGAAACATGTTTTAAAAGACAGAATAGTTGCCTGTAGCTTCCTGCCCATCCCCACTTTGTCAATGGGCCATTGAGAAGGCCAGGCTAGTCCACTTTACATAATAAAGACTTCTCCACTGCAGCCCAGGGGGGATGGGAGTAAAGGCATGATAATGTTGGAACTTTACTCAACTCTCCACATGGCATCTGAGAACTCATCCATACCTGGATTCAAAACACAGCCTAGAGAGTAGCCCCTGCATGGCCCCATGGGAGTCTGACAACCAATCAGAATACATTTCTTACACAGGAACAGGAAACAGAGAGGTGGGATAAACAGGTTATAAAAAGCCTAGCAAGCCCCTCCTTCAGCCCTTCTCTTCTTCTCCACCAACATTGAAGCATGTGATCACCTTTTCTGTTCTGGGCTCAAGCCATGTGGCCCTGTCCAACAATAAACCATCTTTCCAAGCAGCCTCCATGTCTCCAGTGTCTTTTTCCCCACTTGGAGCCGAACCCAGAGGGACATTTCTTTCATCACTTTTATGGGAATAAAATAAAGGAAATTGCAATGTAATGACACTGAATTACTAGGAAAGGGGAAGAACATATACATCTAAGAAAGAGGAAGAGATTATCTTCCAGCTTAATACATTATACCCAGTTATTTGTTCAGATAATAATAAAGGAGTGTTTTGTTTGCGATATTTTACTTCTGCAGGAAAAGCAAACTATAAAATCAATTAATCAAATAGGTCCTCCAGATCTGGCTAATGGGCAGAGGTGTGGAAAGAGATGTCCTTCTGGGTTCAGTTGCAAGTGGGGAAAAAAGACACTGGAAACATGGAGGCTGCTTGGAAAGATGGTTTAATGGTGGGCAGGGTCACATGGTTGGAGGTCCTGGGGGAAAAGGGGAATCACATACTTCAAGATGTTGGGTGAAGAAGAAAAAGGGCAGAGATGCTGAAAGTCCCTGGCTTTATGCCCTCTTTGCCTTTGATCTTGAGCTTGTATTCTGATTGGTTGTCAGACTCCCATGGGGCCATGCAGGGAACTCTGTAGGTGTCTCCGAGGCTTGTTTGGCTTGCTGGGTGATGATGTAATCTTCCCAGGTGCCCTGTGGTGAGATTGGTAAAGAACTAATACTATCATGCCTTAATCACATCACCCTGGAGCTGAAGTGGAGAGGTTTTTGTTATGTAGAATAGACTGGGTGAGGCCTTAATGGCTCATTCACAAAAGTGGAGCGGCTGAGTTTCTGCCTCTCTTGAGTTTCTACTTCTCTTTTTAGGGGAAATATTCTGCCTTTTTCATATATCCTAAAATATTTCGTTTCTCTAGGAGAGGGGTGGGTTATAACTTCCAACAGAGGTAATGTTTTACTTTAAATCATCCAGAGAACACACTTTGCATATTCTTCTGTATTAATGTTTTTAAGACATAGTTATATTCTCTGCTTTTTTTTTTTTTTTTGCAGATTTGATCATTTGGGGGGAAAGCTTTTTGATGGATCACAGTTCTAAAATCTTCCCAGCAGATGGCAGTCTCTGATGATTAAATTATACAAATAAAGGTAAAGGTTCATTAATGCTGAATTTGCTTTTCATGAGAAATAAAAGTTTGCCTGCGAATAGGAAGGCTTTGAGGTGACCATGCTCGCTGCCTCCTGCACTTCAAAAATAAGAAGACCTCTGAAAATAAGGCCAAGCACTTATTTTGGGGGTCAAAAGAAAATAAGACAACTTATTTTCGGGGAAACAGACACAGACACACACACACACTTTGTGTGTGTGTGTGTGTGTGTGTGTGTGTGTTACCGTAGAAATATATAGACATGAATATTTGAATTATATAAATACGTTTAGAAAATAAACATTTATTGTTACGATACTTTTTTGTTTTTTTCTGTTGTTTTTTTCCCCACTTTTTAAAAGCATTTTCTTTCTTTCCTTTTGACAATGTATGCATTTTTACAATAATTATATTAATGTGTTATTTCTGATATATTATTATTTTGAAAGGATTAAAAAAGAAACTGAGACAGAATGGCTCATTTATTCGCCTTTTTTGTATCTCATTGAAGAAATCCACAGGGTGGAAGTGTGACTATATTTCATCAGCATTTAGAACAACACTTGAAAGACAGAAGCTCCAGGTCTCCATCCACTGAGAAGTATTGGGCAGAATTCAGGCCAAGACGATTGGGGAAGCTGATTTCCTGTCCATCGATCTTCACCTTTATCTCCCCAGCTTGGTAGCAGAGGCAGATCTGTTAAGAACAGGCCAACGAGTTAATTCCTTGACGAGCTACAGGAAGTGAAAATCCAGATTCTTCCTCCACTCATCAATAATTATGGCCTAAATCAGGGGTCTCCCACCTTGGCAACTTTAAGACTTGTGGACTTCAACTCCCAGAGTTCCTCAGCCAGCTTCACAAGTCTTAAAGTTGCCAAGGTTGGAGACACCTGTCCTAAATAAAGATGAGTTAGGCAACCACCACTCCATATATTTCAAATATATACACAGTTTTTTGCCTATGGATGACCAAATACATAGTCCATTCATTGCTCTAATTATGGGAATAAATATACAACTTACAACTTTGACTTACAAAGACTAGTTGTGTTCGATTCGTGACCAAAGTTAGAGCACTGAAAAAAGTCATTTATTATTGCTTTTCGCACTTATGACATCTCCATGGTCACGTGATTAAAATTTGGATGCTTGGCAACTGGCTCATATTTACGACGGTTGTAGTGTCCCAGGGTCACGTGATCACCTTTTCTAAGCTTCCGACAAAATTAATGGAGGAAGCCAGATTCACTTTTTACAACTGTGTTACTAACTGAACACCTGCAGTGATTTTTTTTGAACAACTGTGACAATGTTGTAAAATGGGGCACTTAGCAATGGAAATTTTGGACTCAGTTGTGGTCACAATTTGAGGACTACCTACATATCAGAACCAATGGGAGAATTTTTGTTTTATTGTTTAAAAATATTGTGGCTCACTTTTTTTATATGGCTTTTTTTTTCAAAGTTTCTTTTGCTTTCTTAAGTCATCATGTTGTATTTTTACTCTGGCTTGGACCTCTCTGGATCCCTGAACTTACAGGTATTCCTCGACTTACAACAGTTCATTTAGTGACCGTTCAAAGTTACGATGACACTGGAAAAGCTGACTTAGGATTGCTTTTCACACATGACCATTGCAGCTTCCCCATGGTCACGTGATCAAAATTCAGGCGCTTGGCAACTGATTCATATTTATGACAATTGCAGTGTCCTGGCATTATGGGATCCCTTTTTGTGACCTTCAGGCAAGCAAAGTCAATGGGGAAGCCAGATCCACTTAACAACCATGTTAGTAACTTAATGCCTGCAATGATTCATTTAACAACTCTTGGCAAGAAAGGTCATAAAATGGGGCAAAGTTCACTTAACAAATGTCTCACTTAGCAACAGAAATATTGGCCTTCATTGCGATCGTAAGTCGAGGACTACCTGTACTTGCAATTAAGGAATTATCTACCCTCCCGAGATTGAAGGTGGCTATAATGCAGCATTCAGATTCTGGAGGGGAAGCCCAGAAATGCCATAGTTTCTACAAAGACAGAAGATTTAGTATATCATGGCAAATGCTAATGTGTTTATTGCAAGAAAATAATATCTTATGGGCAATTCCCTTGTCAGGTTTTCTTTTCCATTTGGCTTAAAAATGTAGATCTTTTTAATTTAAAATAAATGAAAATCAGGTTAGCAGTCTGCAAAGCAAAGCATCGGCTTTTAACTCTTCACTCGGAGCCACAGTGACAATCTTAGGAAAAAAGAGTGGTTTTTAAGCCTATCTATAGGGGGCGATCTTATCACTTGCTTTCTATAAGAGTACATGGATGGCTTAAAACAAATGAACTATGATGTGTACCAGTTTTTGAAAAAGCCCATCTGTTCCAGTTCTAGCCCCCTCCCCTCTCTTCCAATCCACCTAGAAATAAGGAAACATTTCTTGACATTAGAAGAGTGAATCAGCAGAATGGCTTGCTTCAGAAGTCCTGGGTGATCTACCACTGAAGATTTTTAACAAGAAATCGGACAAATATTTGTCTGAAATAATATACGGTTTCTTGCTTGAGCAGGGGGTTGGACTAGAAGACCTTCACAGTCCCTTCCAGCTCTGTTACTTTGTTATTATCTTTGTTATTAGATTCGTATTTGTTCTCAGTCTTAGGATAAGCGCATGCAAAGCTTTGCTGAGCATATTGCCAAAAGAAGCTTGCTTGAGCATAGTTATGCAAACACACAACAAAACATCTTAATGTTCTTGCCCTGCTTCACATAACATACTAAGACAGCAACCCCCAATCTTTTGGGCACCAGGGATCGGTTCTGTGGGAAGAGGTTCTTCTGAGGACTGGAGGGGACATGGTTTCACCTGCTGTCTTCATCCTGTGGATGGAGCTTCGCTTGTTAGTATGGCCCCCGTTTCTGGCATGCTGCAAACCAATGCAAATCCACGGACTGGGGATTGGGGATCCCTATGTTAATACAATAGTTGGTTCTCACCTTATGGCCAACCACAATCTATGAGTGTGGCGGTGCAATTGTTAGAATTCAGTATTGCAGGCTAATTCTGCTAAGTGCAGACTACCTTTATTAGGTACCCAGCTTAGCAGAAAAAGTGACTTGAGTATTCAGATGAAATAACTGGGACATAACTCTAATGGATAAAAAGAACCAATCAAATTGCATGACTAAGGGCAATATGAAGAGCCACAGTGGCTCAGTGGTTAGAATGCAGTATTGCCAGCTAACTCTGCCCACTGCCAGGAGTTTAATCTTTCCTGGCTCAAGATTGACTCAGCCTTCCAACCTTCCGAGGTTGGAAAAATGAGGACCCAGATTCTTGGGGGCCATAGGCTGACTCTGTAAATCGCTGAGAAAGGGCTGTGAAGTGGTATATACGTCTAATTGCTATCACTATTGCTATTCAATATCATTTTAATCTAAGCATTGGATACAACCTGAGAGTCCTCACTATCTTGGGGGGGGGGCGGGGGAGAGTGATTGAGAAAGTGAATTGGTAGCAGCAGCTGACATTCTTTCCAACATGGTGCCCCCTAGTGGCATTTCACATGGAGCAAGCCAGGAAGATCAGGTGAAGGTTCAGAGAAAAGGTAACTGACACCCAGCCACATTTTTTTTAAAGAGATCCCACATCTTTTGAACTGACACTTCAGTGCCTTAAATGTTCTTCCTGACCTTGATTTCAGCTCCTTCCTGGAACGGGAATATCGATGGCCGTACCTCCGCACCCCACTGGCCATTCGATCTGGAATTGCACACCAACTTCTTGACGTCTCCTTGGGCTTGAAAACGAGCGTTCAGGTGGATGGCCAGGTTTGACTCATCCCGACCTAAGTTGATGGCAAAACTAACGAAGGGAAGGGCAACACATTAAACACACATTTCGTAAGCCAGTTTCAAAAACTGCAGTCCCATTTTCAGCGATTTGGTAGCAAGGCTGGTCTTTGGGCTGGTGTTCAGACTGGACTTTGTCCATCACAAGGTTTGATTCATTCTTTCCCTGTGTTCTGATGCCAGTAAAAAAAAAAAACAGCCCCTCTTTATTTATCTCTTATGAATTAATTTTATTCACCCACCGAAAGTCCAGGCAAAAGTCCTGCAAAGACTTAACTGCAGCAGCAGAACTTATCAGTTCCTTACAATAATTGCAAGGCCGTGAGCTCACGGATGAAAGGCTGCAAATTAGGTTCTGGCAAGCAGTCTTTGTTGCACGAAACATAATGATCAAAATCTCTAGAAATACAAGCTGTTGTCTCCTATGACCACCACTCCCCTTTCCTTCTATTTGTTCCCCAGCCAAGGAGGGGCCGTTAAGCGTCCACGTTTGCTTTGCTTCCAGAGTCAAATCCTTTTCCTCCCTTTCACCTCTCCTGACTGCTCTGCGCATAGATACACCTGGAACAGGCCCAAGCTGTTCTTCCACCTCCAAAGGCAGCTGCCTCTCCGGTGGCTGGGAAATGACGGACGGGCCCTGGTTCTGTCTCTGTGTCCGATGCTGAGCATCCATCAGAATCTTCCCCAGACTCCAGAACAGGCCCAAGTTCTTCCCCAACCTCCTCATCTTCTGAGTTTGCCGCCAGTTCTTTTGGCAGCTGGCGGGCCACAACACCCTGTTTCCTGCCTTTCCCATTCAAATAAGCCTTGGGGTTGACTCCTGGAGGAACTGTTCTTGCTTTTCCTTATAGGAAGTGTTATCTTTTCACCAGGCCCATTGTGGTTCCCTGATGGGGGACCCTGCATGCCTTCCTTCCTGCATTCTCTCACTTGACCCTGATACAATCCCCTTAATTTTCTTTTCATTTTCTTCTGAAACATCATCATTTCATTGCAGCAGACCAGTGGCGGGTTTCAGCCAGTACAGCCCGGTATGGGTAGTAGCCGAGAGCAGTGGCCTCCATACCGGTACAATGGCTCATTTGGCCCACCTGCCTGCCCACGTTCCATATCTGTTTTTAAAGCAACTGGGCCAATTGTGCATGCAGCCACAGTGTGCGGCGCCTGTGCAACCTCCGACGAGCAGCTGGGTGTTGCGGGGGCGGTGGAGTGTGAATGTGTGTGCAGCACGGGAACATGACCAGGACGCCCAGCCCCATGCGCAGCATACCGATAGCGACAGAGAGAGGAATACACCAATGCAGCAGACCCTAATATACCTTAAGCATTTTACCACCATGATGGCGCTGGATTCAGCAGGACTTTGGTTAACAAACCTTTGGAGCATCAAGCCTACCTTACATCCACTTCTTCTTAATTGCAAAACCATTTCAGTGTGGGTTGCAGTGGATGGGGCCAAAAAGAATTTAGGGGGCAACTTCCTGCTGTAGATAGGCCAGTGTTGTGGGTATTGTGGTTTATACACCAATCACAGTACAGTATATGAACCCAATCATATTATCTGCTCATAAAGACCAAGTCCCGTCCCCTCCATCCTTGCAAGGATTCGCAAGACCAAAATGTCACCAGTCATTTCAAAGTCATTTCATATCAATTGTTGGTCATTTAAGATATTCTATTCGCAAACTGAATTTCTTAAGCTCCCTGCCAATGAAAACACAGCATTCATAATATTTATATGAGCAACAGAAGTGGGAAAGGAAGACTTTTAAATTTGCTCAAAGCCAGGAAAGACTTAATGTCATTTCAGACCTGCCTAAAGCCAATTAATTATACAGACCTCTTGGCCCCTTGGTGTATTTTCCCCTTCAGTTTGATGCATTCACCGGACTTCACTGACAAATCCAAGACTTTCATGGTCTGAAAGAAAAAACAGACAAATGTTTGTGTTGTGATGTTCACGGCTTTCAGGACCAAAACACTTAGATAATTTCCATTTCCCCACAAACTTGATGGGATAGGAAACATTCTCCACTATGAATCCAAACCAAGAAATCACCTGCATGCAGGGGTGGTATTTACTTACCTTCCCTACCAGTTTGCAAATGTGAGCACGCATGTTCGCGCATGCACTCTGCCTTTTGCGCATATGCTTTGTCTTTAAAAAGGGCCTAAATGGGATGCCGTAGAGCCGGGGTGGGTGGGGCCGGGCCACCTGCCATTTCCACTACCAGTTCATGCGAACCGATCAGAACTAGCAGAATGCAATAACTGCATGTCTTCAGTTGTGTTGGGGCCTTTCCGCCCAGATTTTGTTGCCAGAAGTGTCAAGAAATTTGAGCATTGATAGATCTGCTAGATCTCACGATGTCAAAATCAGGTCATACATATCATGGTGCCATGTCCCTTGTCTCATCCCCAGATCCTTAGGATTTGAATGGCGCTAATGACAGTGAAAGGCCTGTGTAAACTTTCAAACCAGTTTCAGATTCTTCATTATGTTACTGTGTTGCAGAAAATGAGACAAGACCAGCTCTTTGTCAAAGGGAAAGGTTTATTTATATCCCCGAATGGCAGTTGTGTACAGTCTTTTTATACTCTTTGACAACTTATCGATCATCCCCAAATACCTGGCCTTCCTCTGTCACGTAGACCCCTTTCCTGTGTCATGTAGAGCTCGTACACAATCTCCCAAAACAGAGACATGACATTCATTACTCATTTACCTCCCCACAGGGGGTATTGGTACAAATATCCTGTTTCATTTGTTTTAGTTAGATGAAGCAAACAGAACAACTAATCTTAAAGGTAAATCATTCCTTTTTCCCATTCCACATGGTAAAGAAATTTTTAATACCCAAAGAATCTGTCTAGTTGTCAAATTCTCTTTTAACTGAAATGTCTGAATCTCATCTATTCAACAATTCATAGCTTAGTACAAGGGTGTCAAGCTCAAGTCCCATGGGCTGGATCTGCCTTGTGAGGTGCTTAGATCTGGCCTATGGGGTCACCCTGGAAAGAGTGAAGGACTGGCCCACGGTGTGTCCCTTCCGAGCTCCATTTTTCCTGACAGAGGGTTGCAGGAGGCCATCGCAGCCAGAAACAGAGCTTGGGAGCCCATTTTTTTTGTGGCAGAGCATTCAGGCTGCCACAGGCAGCCCTCACATGAGTGACATCAATCAGGCCACACCCTGACAACACCCACCCTGGCCCCAAAGGTCAGATACAATCCCCATGCGGCCCTCAATGAAATCGAGTTTGACACCCCTGGCTTAGTGTAATGTGTGAAGCCAGATTACATCCCTAATCTGTACATCTATATAATGTACTATACTGTATACTAGTATTGTACTGAAGCTTGTACTAGTGTAATGTGTGAAGTATGTACCATACAGGTAGGTATTGACTTACAACCGTTTGTTTGGTGACTGAATTTACAACGGCACTAAAAAAGTGACTTATTACTGTTTTTCACACAACCATTGCAGGTCATCAGATCAAAATTTGGACACTTGGCAATTGACTCATATTTATGACATTGCAGTGTCCGTGTGTGTGTGTGTGTGTGTGTGTATGTCATGTGATCACTTTTTGTGACCTTCTGACAAGCAAAGTCAATGGATAAGCCAGATTCACTTTGCAACTGTGTTACTAACATAACAATCACAGTGATTTACTTAACAACTGTGGCAAGAAAGGGGCACAACTCAACTATCTTGCTTAGCAGCAGAAATCTTGGGTTCACTTGTGGTTGTTAATCAAGGACTACCTATAAAAATAAGCATGTTTTGTTACCCATGATTTTTCTGAAAACCTTATAACCAACTGAATTCATGCATCAAGCAGTAAGCCCAACCAAGGTAATCTGATCTTTGTGAATGTGTGAATTGGGTTAGTTTGAAATTTGAGGAGTGAAATTTGCCTGGCTTAGGTAAGATTCCAACTTCTATTTGGACTTTGCAATTAACCTAATCACCAGATGGTCTTTGTAATAAACCTTATCTCCAAATGGTTAATAAGTAAAGAACCAGCAATTTGTTTGAGGTCCTTTGACACTACGCATCATCAGCAAATCAAACAATAGACTTTGTTTCAAGAAATGCTTAGTCTTTGGTCTTTGAAGCTATTGTAGTATCCTGAAATTCAGAGCTACACCTCAAGGTCAAGTTTGTTAATCTATGCCAATACAGCCTTGCGCAACCACTAGATAAAAGAACTACTAAGTCTGAAAATTCTAGAATCTCTTTCATGTCACGCAAAGTATGTTTGAGTAGGATGGTCATTGAACTCTTTGCTATCATCAAAGAGTTTTACAGCCCGGTTATGGGAATCCTAGTTAGAGCCACATCTTTTAGAAGTCTTAAATATCTATCTTAATATCTGTTTTAAATATTAATCTGAGGAAATGCATCTTACATGCAAAAGTAAAGTTGTGAAGGCTCCAACACTGGAGGTTTTTAAGAAGATGTTTGATAACTATTTGTCTGAAGTGGTGTAGGGTCCATTCCATTCCATTCTATTCTATTCTATTCTATTCTCTTTTTAAGAGTTATCAACACTGTTGGCAGTTAATGTAAAAAAGATGTGGAGGCTCTAGAAAGAGTGCAGAGAAGAGCAGCAAACATGATTAGGCTAAAACATATGAAAGATGGTTGCAGGAACAGTAAATTTGGGATGGGTTAGGTCAGATATTTTTCCCTGAAGGAAATGAGACCATTAGCACTGCCATCATCCCAATATCCAAGGCTGGCTTGTTGAGTCACCTACTGATTCAATTACTCCTACAATGAATGAACCCTTTGTTGTCCTTTTGTGATAGACACCTCTGCCAACTGCAAGAAAGTCTGGCTGTGTAGATCAATAATGGTGACTCTAGTTTTGGGTAAAAACATCAGCTTTCATGGGCAACAGATATTCAAATAAACCATTACCTGAACAGACTTGTCTAGGCATTTCAGGAAAAATAAAAATCACCACTCATATATTGTGATTTCTATAGACAATCTATGGAACTCATACATTTCACTCAACTTGCAACAACACCTGAGATAGAACGTTAGCATATAAAGTTCTTAATTTCTGATCCCAAGGACAGTATCGTCAATATCGTGATAATTTTTCAGGGAAGCAGTTCGGACATGTAATCAAACATCCATGACTACCATATTCTTATTAGTCTTTATATAATTTCATATCTTATTCTAGATGGATTATTGATCACAATAAACACTCTAGGTAATATGGAGCTAGTAGGAAGCTTCAGTTCTTGCTCATAATGACTGACCAATCTACAGGCTTTAGTCGTAACACAGTACAATGGATTCATATACAGGGTGGGCCAAAAGTCAGGTGCTGTAGACAGAGTATTATAGACATATATTAAATATCACAATCTGTTACTGTTTTCTTCTCAATGCTTCCTAACCCATGTTATGATGAAAATTCCTAAGTATGGTAACATTAAAAAACCCAATAAAACATATTGTGATGGCCTATAGAACCTAACCTTTGGCTACCCATGTATATACTCCAAAAACAGATTATATAGGATAGAATAAAATGGAATAGAATGGAATGGAACAGAATAGAATGGAATGGATTGGAATAGAATAGAATAGAATAGAATAGAATAGAATAGAATAGAATAGAATAGAATTCTTTATTGGCCAAGTGTGATTGGACACACAAGGAATTTGTCTTTGGTACATATGCTCTCAGTGTACATAAGGGTAAATAAGGAAAATAAAATGCATTCATCAGGAATAAAAAGATACAACACTTAGTGATAGTCAAGGTTACTAATAAACTATCAAATCATACTAATAAACAAATAAAAATAAAACAATATAAATTGAAAGATGTATAATTACATTATATTTATATTTACATTATGGCATAGCAGGAGCTACAAACCAGACTATTATAATTTATAAACCATGATTTTTGCCTTAGCATTGTGTACAAAGCACAAACCAGTTAAAACCATCTGGTTTATCACATTATGCTTGAAATGTCCTTGAAAATATACAAATGACTAAGAGTATCGATTGTTTGTATTTTTCCAGTAGGTTTGTTAGCTAGACCCAGGTTGACTCAGCTTTCCATCCTTCCGAGGTGGGTAGAATGAGGACCCAGATTGTTGGGGGCAGTAGGCTGACTCTGTAAACCGCTTAGGGCTGTAACGCACTGTGAAGTGGTATATAAGCCTAAGTGCTATTGCTATTTAGTAAGGAGATTTTACTACCACATCATCCCAAAATAAAACATTATAGTTTAAAAAATGAACTCTTAGAATGGACTGCAAAAGGTTATCATTTTCTATGCCCCAGAAATCGGAAGGATCATGAATCTTTGTCTCAAGAACATCTGATCTCTAGGTCTCCTGGCATAATATCAAATGCATGCAATCTATCGTTATACAAATATATTAAGGAAAGGGAAGCTTACTAAATACTCAACAGTCTGCTATGCCCAACAGCCCATCTGCCCTGTTAAAGACAACTTACGGATTGCTTGATGATTCTGTTCTAGGAAGAGTGCAAAAATGCCCAAGGTGTGTCCCTGTCTAAATTTTAAACAATGGCTTGAAGGGGCATTGCCATTTCCCCAGCCAATGAGGTGTAAGTCCATAGACAATCAGGAAAAAATGGGCTGACCCTTGAAAAACTGAATTCATTCTACCACTCTGCTTCATGGTTTATGTCATTTGCAGACAAGGTATGGGAGAAGGAGTGGCGGAAACTGGGCGCAATCAGAAGAGGAGTCAGCCTAGAGTCAATAAGTACCCATAAAACGGACTAAGTCCAACTTCTCTTGAACTTCGTTGGTCCTTATCTAATGCCAAGATAGTGCTCACTATTAGTGGATTAGATTGTGCAAAGACATGATTACTGATAAATCAGTTTAATTGGAACTTCATGTATGGTCCTGGACTTTTATGCCCGACAAAAGGGAAGGTACAAGTCTGAAAGAAAAAACAAACAAATGTTTGTGTTGTGATGTCCACGGCTTTCAGGACCAAAACACTTAGATAATTCCATTTCCCCACAAACTTGATGGGATAGGAAACATTCTCCACTATGAATCCTATACCAAGAAATCCCCTGCATGCAGGGGTGGTATTTACTTACCTTCCCTACCGGTTCGCAAATGTGAGCACGCATGTTCGCGCATGCACTCTGCCTTTCGCGCATATGCTTTGTCTTTAAAAAGGGCCTAAATGGGATGCTGTAGAGCCGGGGTGGGTGGGGCCGGGCCACCTGCCATTTCCACTACCAGTTCATGCGAACCGATCAGAACTAGCAGAATGCAATAACTGCATGTCTTCAGTTGTGTTGGGGCCTTTCCGCCCAGATTTTGTTGCCAGAAGGAGTGGCGGAAACTGGGCGCAATCAGAAGAGGAGTCAGCCTAGAGTCAATAAGTACCCATAAAACGGACTAAGTCCAACTTCTCTTGAACTTCGTTGGTCCTTATCTAATGCCAAGATAGTGCTCACTATTAGTGGATTAGATTGTGCAAAGACATGATTACTGATAAATCAGTTTAATTGGAACTTCATGTATGGTCCTGGACTTTTATGCCCGACAAAAGGGAAGGTACAAGTCAAGTGTAGAACAAGGAAGAAAAGCCATTAACAAAAAAGAAGATAGATGTGACCCATGTGTTTTTCAGTGATATTTTTGAGCAGGAACTTGTAAGTGACTCATTGGATATTTTTATAATTGTCTTTCTACAATACACACACATCCTTTATTTAAATCAGCCTTAATTCTGAGTTTGCACTGAAACCTAAACTAGGCAAGCTGGTTTATTCTGCACAACATGCTCATGGCTAATACGCTGAGCTTGTCGATCTGAAAGGTTGGCAGTTTGAATCCCTAGCACAGGGTAATGGAGTGAGCTCCTGCTATGTGTCCCAGGTTCTGCCAAACTACCCATTTTGAAAGAACGTAAGAAATGCAAGTAGAAAAATAGGGACCATCTTTGGTGGGAAGGTAACAGCGTTCCATGCGCCTTCATCATCTAGTCATGCCAGCCACATGACCATGGAGACATCTTCAGACAGCGCTGGCTCTTTGGCTTTCAATTGAAGATGAGCACCGTCCCTAGAGTCGGAACAACTAGCACATATGTGCAAGGGGAACCTTTACCTTTACCTAATGGTTAGTACTTTAGGCCAACCCAGCCAATGGCAGGTCTTTCTGTGTTTTGTGGCATTTATTCCCAAGTTTATAGTCCTTAATCTGGAGCTCTGTTCTAAAAGCTTTTTCAACCAGGTGGACTTCCACCTATACTAGGACAACTATTTCCCAACTTCCCAGCCAGCAAAGCAAATGATCATGTAAGTTCTAGGAGTTTGTCACCCCCCCCCCCAAATATCTGGTGAGATGCCTTACTGGGGGAAGATGCTAAATCAATGGGATTTACTTTTGAAAGACAAATGAAGGATTGCGGTGTTATTCCATATTCATATGTTTACACTGAGCCACGTTTTTGTTAACACACAGTTTTCTGTCTAAATCAGAATTGCCTGGGTTCCGATGCAGCCTTAAGATGTAAATCCAAATTGATGTAAATGCTAATAGGTAGCTCAGCCAAACAATTAAACCATATGTTGGTTTATTAGGCTGCAGAAATCAGGTCTAATAGTGGTCAATGGTGGGATTCAAATTTTTTTACTACTGTTTCTGTGGGTGTGGCTTGGTAGACATGGCATAGCTTGGTGGGCATGGCAGATGAGAGACCGCCTCCTGCCAATTACCTCCCTACGACCAATTAGATCCCACAGATTAGGCCTCCTCCGAATACCATCAGCTAGCCAATGTCGACTGTCAACCCCTCGGGGGAGGGCCTTCTCTGTGGCTGCTCCGGCCCTCTGGAATGATCTCCCTGTGGAGATTCGGATCCTCACCACCCTTCTAGCTTTCCGCAAAGCCGTGAAGACCTGGCTATTCCGGCAGGCCTGCGGCTGATGAGTTCCCAGCCCCACTTGAATTGCTGTGACTGTTGTGTTGTTTTTAATCTGTTTCCTGTATCTTCTTTCTGTCTTGTTTGTTTTTTGTATTTCCCCCCTCCCCACTTGTTTGTTAGCCGCCCTGAGTCCCTTAGGAATAGGGCGGCATACAAGTATAATAAACATCCAAACATGGCAGGGGAAGGTTACTGCAAAATCCCCATCCCCTCCCAAACAGCTGGGACTTTGGAGGCAGAAAATAGGTGGGGGCAGGGCCAGTCAAAGGTGGTATTTATCTGTTCTCCAAACTACTTCAAATTTCAGCTACCGGTTCCCCAGAACTGGTCAGAACCTGCTGAATACCACCTCTATTGCTACTATGGGACTGCCTTTTCCAAAATGTTCCTGTCTATTCTATCTGAAAGGGAGCACTGGCTATAGGTCTCTATCCAAAGGTGCAAGAAAAGAAGCTCTTTGTCATGGTTCCAAGTAGCATCTAAAAGTAAATCAGAATCCGAGGCAAAGTATTCCTCAAAGTTCCAATTTATTAAGAGAGCCATATTGGCAAATCTGGGAAAACCTGAATCTGAAAGCTTCCCAGTTTTCCCACCCAGTTGAAAGTTCAAGATCTTGCCCCCACACCAGAAGGGTGGCGAGGTGGCGCAGTGGTTAGGGTGCAGTACTGCAGGCCACTTCAGCTGACTGCTATCTGCAGTTCGGTGGTTCAAATCTCACCGGCTCAAGGTTGACTCAGCCTTCCATCCTTCCGAGGTGGGTGAAATGAGGACCCGGATTGTTGTTGGGGGCAATATGCTGACTCTGTAAACCGCTTAGAGAGGGCTGAAAGCCCTATGAAGCGGTATATAAGTCTAACTGCTATTGCTATTGCTATTGCTATATTCAGCCAGTTTGCACCACTTCGGGAGAACCGGTTGTTAACTTTTTGAACAGTTTGGTGAACTGGTTGTTGGAAGAAATCATTAGGGCAGAGAACCGGTTGTTAAATTATTTGAATCCCACCACTGCCGCACACCCACAAGTCCATCACATGGTCCAATCTTCCACTGCTATGCTGGCAGTTCCACCCATCAGTTCCGGCCAGGTGCAGAGACAAAGGATGACCTTGGAAAGAATTTTGTTATGGCTACATATCATCCAACTGCATATAATCCCCCCTCCCATTTTCCCACAATAGAAAATGCATAGTAGAATAATAGAAAGTGTGGCAGGCCTGAGATCCAAAAGAAAAGGTGGCTGCCAGCCTGACACTCTAATGGTACTCTTCCATCACAGTTCTCCTCCTCTGGGACAGTTTTTGTCCCCTGACACAAGGACAGTCTTTCTGGACTTCTAGAAAGAAGTAAAAACATAGCTGTGATAGAAGGACTTTGATTAACCACAACCAAGAGTACCAAATTCTATCAAATGAATTTTAGCTGGTGGCTTTTACTATTTATTTTAACAGCCAATTAGACTGGAGTTCTTATTTTAATTATTATATTGTTTTTGTAGTGTATTTTATATGACAGCTGCTAAATAAAACAGCAGGCAAATCTCATAAATAAAGCACAGGCGGTCCTCAACTTAGGACCACATTTGGGACCGGACCCTAAGATGCTTTTTCAAGAGGCAACTGGACTTTCTTGTTTTTTTTTTCTTTTGAAGACATTTCGCTTCTCATCCAAGAAGCTTCTTCAGCTCTGACAGGACAACCTTGTCCTGGATGACTGAGAATCTCTATGGACTTTTAGCTATACAATTTGGGATGAATGCCCTTTGAATGGTGTGGGAGTAGGAATGGATTTCCAGAGAACAAAACTGCAGGCCACAGGAACCATTTGCACTACTCAGGTGACTCTGAGGACACAGATCAACCTCCAAGGGCTTCAAGGACCCTCTAAATGGATGCAACTGACCAGGTGTCTGCAAGGAATATAAATCCTTCCATTCCCCCACCATCCTGTCAGAGCTGAAGAAGCTTCTTGGATGAGAAGTGAAATGTCTTCAAAGAAAAAACAAGAAAGTCCAGTTGCCTCCCAAAAAAAGCATCTTTGGGACAACCATGACCTAAATGACTGAGAATCTCTAGACGTTTGGTACCAGAATTTCTAAGCAAGGTGGTTGAGTGAGTTGAGCCCCATTCTGCGATCTTTTTTTGTCATGATTGATAAGTGAATCGTGTGGTCATGAAATGAGTCTGGATTCCTCCGCTGATTTTGTTCGTTGGAAGCCAGTTGGAAAGGTCACAAATGGCAATTTTATGACCCCAGAACACTGCAACCATTGTAAGTACCAGTTTGCCGGTTGCCAAGCACACAAATTTTGAACAGATGATCATGGGGATGCTACAATGGTCATGAGGACTGGTCACTTTTTCCAGTGCTGCTCAGAACTTCAAAAGTTCACTGAACAAATGGTTGTGCGTCGAGAATTACCTGTGCTAAACTTAAAACTTCAGGTTTGCAATTCCAGTAAGGATTTATTCACACTAAGGAATATTAGCCATGTAAGCATTTATTCACACTGAAGAATATTAGCCATGATAGTTATGTGAAACTTGAAGGATTAAGGACGAACTGTTACAGCATCCCCATGGCCACATGATCAATATTCAGATGTTTGGCAACTGGCTCATATTTATGATGGTTGCAATGTCCCGGAGTCATGTGATCACCTTTTCCCACCTTCTGACAAGGAAAATTAATGGGAAAGTCAGGTCCACGTGGAGGAAGTTGGCACCCACCCCTCTCCTAGGAAAATGAGATATTTTAGGAAATATTAAAAGGGCAGAATATTTCCCCTAAAATGAAGGCAGACACTTAGCCCTCCCCCTTTGTCAATGGGCCCTTAAGGCCTGGGCCAGTCTATTCTACATAACATAGATCTACCTCCTTCTGGCAGAGCCATAATAGGAATCCCAAAGCCTTTTCATTACATCATCACCCTTCACAGGATTTGTATCAAAGTTATAATACAAATACAAATACAATAGCAGAGTTGAAAGGGACCTTGGAGGTCTTCTAGTCCAACCCCCTGCCTAGGCAGGAAACCCTATACCATTTCAGACAAATGACTATACAACATCTTCTTAAAGACTTCCAGTGTTGGGGCATTCACAACTTCTGGAGGCAAGCTGTTCCACTGATTAATTGTTCTAACTGTCAGGAAATTCCTCCTCAGTTCTAAGTTGCTTCTCTCCTTGATTAGTTTCCACCCATTGCAGTGTCTTTCTCCCCACTTGGAACTGAATCCAGATGGACATTTCTTCCAACACATTCAACAACTGTGTTACTAACTTAACAACTGCAATGATTCACTTAACAATTGTGGAAAGGTCATAAAATGGAGGTAAAAATCACTAAATTGGCTGTCTCACTCTGCAACAGAAATGTCGGGCTCAGTTACGGTTGTAAGGCAAGGACTACCTGTACTGCAATGGCTTGGGCCCACAGCATAGGCTAAAACCAAACTTTCTTCTTCTTTTTTTCTGGTAGTGGGAATAAACTCCAAAAAGCAGTATGAGAAGGATAAAGACCAAGTGGCTGTTGTGTTTTCCTCCCAAGAATTTGGCCAGTATTCCATTACTCAGGCTGGGGGGTGAAAATTTACGCCCCTCAGACAGGGCGTGCAACTTGGGAGTCCTCCTGGATCCACAGCTGACTTTAGAACATCACCTGTCGGCTGTGACCAGGGGGACATTTGCCCAGGTTCGCCTGGTGCACCAGTTGCGCCCCTACCTGAACCGGGAGGCACTTGCAACAGTCACTCACGCCCTCGTGACCTCAAGACTGGACTACTGCAATGCGCTCTACATGGGGCAGCCTTTAAAGAGTATTTGGAGACTTCAACTCGTCCAGAATGCAGCCGCGCGAGCGATTGTGGGTGCACCTCGGTACACCCACGTTACACCTATCCTCCGCGAGCTGCACTGGCTACCAATCGGTCTCCGGATACGCTTCAAAGTGCTAGTCATAACTTATAAAGTCCTTCATGGTATTGGACCTGGGTACTTGAGAGACCGCCTGCTGCCAATTACCTCCCAAAGACCCGTCAGATCTCACAGGGTCGGCCTCCTCCGGGTTCCGTCCACCAGCCAATGCCATCTGGCTACTACCCGGGGGAGGGCCTTCTCTGTAGCAGCTCCGGCCCTTTGGAATGAACTCCCCGTGGAGATCCGGACCCTCACCTCTCTCCAGGCCTTCCGGAAAGCCATCAAAACCTGGCTGGGCCGGCAGGCCTGGGGTTGATGAGTTCCCCTCCCCTCTTGACTGGTATGTCTGTGTGATTTTCGTGTATTTTAATTATGTGTACTGTTGTTTATGTTCCCTTTCCCCTTTGAGTTGTTCGCCGCCCTAAGTTCCTCCTGGAGAAGGGCAGCATACAAATAAACCAAAACCCTAACCAAAACTAGAGAAGGAGAAAAGAAAGGAGGGAAGGAGGGAAGGAAGGAGGGAAGGAGAGAAGGAGGGAAGGGGAAGGAGGGAGGGAAGGAAGGGGAGTAGGAGAGAAGAAACGAGGGAAGGAAAGAGGGAGGGAGGGAAGAAGAAGTAGGATCGTTGTAAGATAAGATGGATCTATGGGATGTTAAAAAAGCAATCTTCAAGTATATTGTCAACAGTAGGGAAAAATTGTTATAAATACATATTATTAATAACAGTTATGAGATCATATAATTGTGAATGTATATATGAAATTGATAAAATAAAATAAAATTTTAAAAAAAGAAAATAAAAGGAAAAGCCTTATAGAAAAAAACAAACAAACAAATAAACCAAACCAAAACTAAACTAAACTAAACTAAATATTTAGTGTAATTTAGTTTTAAAAATTACAGTTCAGCAGGAATTTTTGGAGGCCCCTTGAGGAATTCCCCAACTCTTTCAGGGATTGCATGCAACTTCAAAGAGATAAATAAATCAATTGTGATTCTCAATATTTTCTTTTTACATATTTTTTTAATTTTCCATTTTCATAACATATAATCACATGTATACTACTACATAGTCAATATTATGTTGTATTATTAAGTAATTACATCAATTCAACTTGCCATCAACTACACAAAAAAAACCACAACCCCAATATTTTCTGTTTACAATTGTTATTATTTTACTCCATACAAGGAAGTATGCCCTTTGATGTAGTTTCTGGAGCAGACCAGCAGGAGACACAATTGAGCATCCATAGATTTCCCAGGCAGATCTGATTGGCACCAAGGGGAACAAAATACCTGTCTTTTCAGAGATCCATCCCTATATTTCTTATAATTATGCCAACCTGATTGTGCAATTACATTCCCTGTATTAACAAACTATATTAACAAAAGTTAAGCAAGCACTGATCAGGTCTTTTAAGGCCTTTAAAAAATAATGATGATCCTCATTCTGTGCTTATGAATTCTGTGCTCTCGAACTGACATTCCCCCGGGGTGACTTGGGCTGCAGTAATTTCCTTTGACACCTGCAGCAATGACAATATAATGACCGAAATGAAGAACCTGGTGCTTAAGTCAATCCCTGGGGGCCCCAGCGGCTTTCGAAGTTGCCAAGGGCAGCTGATTGCTTTGTTCTTTTCCAACTTTCTTTCATTCTCCCTGAGAAAATTGAGACACTTATAATCATAATAATTAAGTGATTTTTGATTCTCCATATTCCCCCTTCTAAGGCACATAGAGTTTTTAATAAGCTGTGAGAGGTAGTGACACAAAGTGTAAGGGGAATATGGCTGAAATTAAAATAAATAATGGCAAAGGGCCAAGCATTTCACATTGCACAACAGATAAATTGCCTTGTCTTCCTTGCTACACAGATGGTGAGGTATCAGCAATTAGATGAAATACAATACATGCTTAGGCCTGCCTGCGAGCAGCTGCTTTGCAGGCTAATGTTAAGAAATGACTTATCAAATGAATTTATTGCATAGACTTCATTGGTGATTGCCACCTGCTTCAATGAAATGCAATGTCAGTTAGGCACACAAAACCGTATACAACTGAGACTTGGATTCAATGAATCTCATTTAGAGGACTTTGGATGCCGCAAACCAAACCATTTTTGCATCCTCTTGTAATAGTAAGAGGCCTGCTGCATCCCAAGTAGTGAAGTGTTAATACTAATTTATAATGCCTTGGTAAGGCACCTTTGGGATACTGCATCCAGTTTTGGTTGCCATGAGGTAAAAATAAGGTGACCAGATTTTCAGATTGGTAAAGAGGGACACCTTTGCCCGGGGGGTGGGGATGTTGATTAAAAATTTTATACGGAGCAACAAAATTTTTCATACAATGCAAAAATAGTATTGTAATATTTTTTTTATTTCAACATAACAACAATTTAGAAATATAAATTGTAACTGTTGCCAAACATCAAAATTTTGATCACGTGACCATGAGGATGCTGCAATGGTCACTAAGTGTGAAAATGGTTGCTAAGTGTGAAAAATGGTCATCAGTCACTTTTTTCAATGCCATTGTAACTTTGGTCACTATACCACCTTTCTGGCCACAGTTCTTAAGTGAATAACTGCAGCTGATAAGGTAGTAACATAAGTGAATCTGGTTTCCCCATTTGACTTTGTCAAAAGGTGATCATATGACCCCAGGACACTGAAACCATCATAAATACGAATCTATTGCCAAACATCAAAATTTTGATCGTGGGACCATGAGGATGCTGCAACGGTCGCTAAGTGTGAAAATGGTCGCTAAGTGTGGAAATGGTCATCAGTCACTTTTTTCAATGCCATTGTAACTGGTCACTAAGCCCATTATACCACCTTTCTTGCCGCAGTTCTTATGTGAATAACTGCAGCTGGTATTTTGTATTTTGGATAGACTCTATTTTTAAATAGCCTAAGACAATTTAAAAAAAGAATCCACACAGAATAAATTGAAGTAAAACATTTCAAACTATTCTTTCTATGCACAATATATTTCAAAATATTGTGCATAGAATTTTTAAACATGGTTTCACTTCAATTTATTTTGGATAGAATCTTTTTTTAAATAGTCGAAGACAATTTAAAAAAAGAATCCACACAGAATTTTAAAAAATCCTATGCACAATAAATAAAATATTATTTTAAAATACATTAAAAAAGTAAAAGAAAAAACCCCAGCTCACTTACCAGCAGGCTTGCACTCCAAGTAAACCCAGAATGATGTAGATGTTAATACAAAGAACTGAGCAAATTGAAATGGTGAAATTAGTCAGGGAAATATTTTTCAAAGAAACTTTGCCACCATTTTGGAGCAGACCTCCAACCTCTGTGCCCCTCCCCTCTGGAAAATCCAGGAAGTAACAGTCGCTTCCCTCTCTAGCCATGTGTTTCCTGGCGCTCCATGGTACTTGGTCATTTTTTCTTATAAAAGTGAGTAAAAGGGGCACAGGGCGGGGTCCGTTTTGTTGCTTTAACGTTTTAATATCTTCAATGAAACTACTGAGACAGAGACAGAGAGGGATTAGACAGGGTGTCTTTTGTCTTGCCCCGGTTAGGATTTCTTAAGCAAATCCACTGGGCTTTCAACATGAAGCCAGAAAATCGGGACTTTTTTAAAATGGGAAAAATTGTTATAAAGTGTGATTATCCCACTGAAATCGGGATGGTAAAAAGGATGTGGAGACTCCAGAAAGAGTGCAGAGAAGAGCAACAAAGATGATTAGGGGACTGGAGGCTGAAACATATGAAGAACGGTTGCAGGAACTGGGTATGTATAGTTTGATGAAAAGAAGGACTAGGGGAGACATGATAGCAGTATTCCAATATCTCAGGGGTTGCCACAAAGAAGAGGGAGTCAAGTGAAAGCTACTGAAATCACTGGAATAAGAGAACATGGTCGAATTCACGAATCACCTAAGTCATGATGTGGTTTATTTCATTTTGGCGTAGGTAAAATGTACTTCAAATACATAACTGCCCAACTTTAAGAAAGATCAGACGTGGCTCATAGCATTAGGGACCTTCACACAACACTTAAGATTCAAGGATGGAATTCTATCTTGACTACTCAAGGTGCTGAAAATTGAATAGTTGGCAATTCCTAGCCCTTTTTCTTTATGCAAACTTTTACCTTACCACAAATTGTTACATAAACAAGTTGGTAGTGTAATACCCACTACTGCTATGACGCACGGATCTCATGGGAACATAAAATATTTATGCTCTACTGAAATCCTGAGCAATTCTGCCAAAATATCGTGAGATTTCAACCACCGTTTTCGCCACAACCAACCTGTGTGATTATCATAGACCATAGAGGGGCAGGGCCAGTGGTGGGATTCAATTTTTTTTTACTACTGGTTCTCTGGGCATGGCTTTGTGGGTGTGGCATGGCTTTATGGATGTGGTAGGGGAAGGATACTGCAAAATTCCCATTCCCTCCCCACCCCACTAACCTGTTTTACAGCTAGGTTCTCCTGTTCAGGGCAACAAAAGAAGGTCATCTTGGAGGCTGGGAGGCAGCGGGGGCGGGGCCAGCCTATTTGCTGGTTCTCCGAACTACTCAAAATTTCCACTACCCGTTCTCCAGAACCTGCCAGAGCTGGCTTAATACCACCTCTGGGTCTTTAATGCATGGGCCTGATGGGCACTTGCCCGTGGGCCCCAGGAGCATAGGGACCCCATACTAAACTGTGTATGTTAACCCTTCAATGCACCTTGTATCATACAAATACAGCAACATATTTATTACATTTTTCTACATTTTTTAATTAATACTAACATGCATTAAAATTAAGACTGATTTTCCCCCTGTAGATAATGAGATGAGCCCGCATATTATTCTGTGTTGGTTTGATATTCTTTTTTATTTGTATTTATTTATATATTTTTATTCCTGTGAGTAGTTGTCATAAGGGCCCCAGTACACTGCTTTGCCCGAGGCCCACAATGCAGTGGTGGGATTCAATTTTTTTTACTACTGGTTCTATGGGTATAGCTTGGTGGGTGTGTCTTGGCTTGTTGGACATGGCAGGGGAAGGATACTGCAAAATCTCTATTTCCTCCTGATCAGCTGGGACTCAGAAGGCAGAGAATAGATGGGGGTGAGGCCAGTCAGAGGTGGTATTTACCGGTTCTCCGAATTACTCAAAATTTCCACTACCAATTCTCCAGAACTGATAAGAACCTGTTGTATACCACCTCTGCCATAATGCTGTTAAGATGGTCCTGTAGCATGGAATACTGGGGAATACAATGGACCTCTGTTGGAAAGACTCATACTTTGAAATTACAAAAGCTTACTCCTATCTGGAGAGATATCTGCACCTCTTACTCTTATGGCTGCCCAGAATTAACTAGGTTGCAACTTTTTACACAGTCTAGGCTAGGCTTCCCCAAACGGGTGACATATCTACAATTCCTAAAATTTCCTAAAGGTATTAGGTAGGTAGGTGAAAGGAGGTTAGAGTGCCATGTAGGGGTGGTTGTGAAGTAAGCATTTCTGCAAGAGCCCTGATTGTGTAATGTTCACAATCCCAAGTTGTGCATCCTACAGGGCCACCTTCCAAATGTGTGAGATTACACAGCTCTCCCACCATGCCCAGCCAGCAGAGTTGCTCGAGAAGGAGCTCCCTTTTCCATGAAGGGCTGGGCATTAAGGATGAAGGGTCAGCTCAGTTCCATCCCAAACCCGGAACCAGGGGTAGATTCTTTCTCCCGAGAAGGATGCGTTTGGGAAGAAGAACATGGTAGCCTTCGTTTCTACGTTGAAAAATTCCACCTGTTGATAGATGTAATCCACAAACACACGAATCCTCCGGGGCTTCTTTCCAAAAGTAAGTCTGGTGTGTTGTGGTTCAGTAAAAGCTATGTAATTTGTTGTCCCCTCATATGCTCCAATGGCCCAGATACCTTCTTTGGGGCTAAAAGCAGTCAATCCTTTTCTCTGCACTGACCCCCTGGCAACTCCCACAGCCCATTCCCCATTGTGTTTTATTTCTACCTCCCAACAGTGTTTTCCTGACTGAAACGCATTCTTGCCCAGAACCCACACCCGTGTGTTAAATCTTTTATCGCTATAGGGAACTGGTTGTTCTTCCTTTCCCCATGTCACAGTTTTCTGATCCCTGGAAATGACAAGGCGGCGATGAGCAGTGTCTGGGTCAAAGGTCACGGAATCTACAAGAGAAAAGCAAAATGGCGAAACTTATTTGCAGTCCTTCGGTACTTTTTTCCTTTCAAAATCTGCATGATACAATCTCGGTTCTTCAGCTCTCTGTTCAGCAGACTCTGGAGGCTGCAGACAACATTTGGGCGGGCTCTCCAACTGCTTGGTGGCGCAGTGGTTAGAGTGCAGTACTGCAGGCTATTTGTGCTGACTGCCGGCTGCCTGCAATTTGGCAGTTCAAAACCCACCAAGCTCAAGTTTGGCTCAGCCTTCCAGCCTTCTGAGGTGGGTAAAATGAGGATTGTTGGGGGCAATATGCTGATTCTGTAAACCGCTTAGAGAGAGTTGTAAAGCACTGTAAACTGATATAGAAGTCAAAGTGCTATTGCTATTGCTCAAAAAGTTTATTGTTTTCAGAGCTGTTGAGCAAGTTAATTTTGAGGGGGGGGAGGTGCATCATCTATTGATGTAAATTATATCAATTTCCACAAATGATGCAATTTCAAGCAGATAAATGCAATTTTAATTATAATCGACATTAGACATTCCTGGACACCCTTCCCCTACATGTTCAAGTGTCAGGTTTTATTGGCTTCTAAGAGAAAAGCTACAAATAGTGTTCATAAAAATAAATCCAAGATTTGAAAGTATTTGATGAAAATGATTTATATTTTGCTTCTTTAAGTGAGTTTATTAAAAAAAGCAAAACAGTCTCAATGAGTATTTGACAGAAAATGATGTTAGGAATGTTAAGCAAACAAAAATAACTGTTAAAATTCTAAGACTGTTTTATTGGATGTACAGATTAAATTATGATCTATGGTATTATAAAGGTTTATTTCTTGTCCAGCTCTAATAATCCCAAGGAAATCATTGTATTTATGGGGACAAGGGCATGTCACAAATCCATTTATCATTGTTGGGATCATGATATCTCAGAGTTCACAGAACCTCTGCATGATACCCCAATGTGAATGTTTGGATTGGCGTGCATTGTGTAAAATTAAAAATTAGGGTAGCTGAGTAAAATCATGTGTAATGTGTTGTGTTACTACAGTTTTTTATTACAGTATTGTAAAGGATAAGTTGCTGCAATTGTCTTTCCCAGGACATTCAGAGAGATCTTGACCAGTTCTGTATTAGCGGTGTCAAACTGGGTTTGACACCACATCAGGGTTGTGTTTGACTTTGGGGGGGACAGTGTGGGCATGGACAGGGTGGGGCATGGCCAGCTCAACATTACTCATGTTGAGGCGCCTGTGGGGACCCTGAGCACTCAGCAGCGAAAAAAGGCTCCGGAGCTCTGTTTTCGGCTACGATGGCCTCCTGCAACCCTCTGTCAGCAAATACGGAGCTCATGATGGCCACAATCCGCCCTTTTGAGCTCTGTTTTTGCTGGCAGAGGCACTTCAGGCCAGTCCTTTGCTATTTCCAGGGCCGCCCCACAGGTCAGATATAAGCATCCTATGGGACGGATTACGACCCTTGGGCCATGAGTGTGACCCCCTTGTTCTATAATATGAATAACTTAGATTGATTTGCTTTGGTTATCAGTATTGTAAATCCTGATTTCAGAAAATTAACTCCCCCCCAAATAAATAATTTCAAATTACCTGTTGCGCTACCTGGGATCAAATCGCATAAATTGGTTGAAGTCGGTGGGTTCAAAACACTTTGTGTCTGAAATACTTTTTAAAAAAAGCTCAGGTTATACAATAGGAAATGATATACATGCAATTGTTATTTCGGTTCAGAAGTAGAGCATAAATCATTCCATTTGCATATAAAATGAAAATACAGAACAGAAGTTTGGTTTGCAAGATTACCAAATATGCCCAATCATAAAAAAGGATTTTATAAATATGAAATCGATGCCAATAAAGGTCATTGAAAGGAGTAAAAAAAATCAATTGCAGCCCAGACTTGGTAGCTAATAAACAGAGGGGAATATTAGTAAGGAATGGTCAGATAAAGAAATCTAAATCCCAGGCATAAATGCAATTTGAGAAAACATCTCAGACAGGAAGGACCCTTTCTATTTCTTATGAAAATAAAGGGAGGAAAGGGAGAAAGCACATTCAGTTTTGTGGGGTTCTGTTACTGTAACCATATAATAAAAGTAATGTTAGGATTCCAAATTTTCAGTTTTCGGTTCTGCTCTACCTTAAAGGGCCAATGATTGGTTACCCCCAAACCTTCAAGGAAATACAATGTTCCTGGCTATAGGAACTTAATAAAAAAGATATGAACAGGGAAAGTGATAGCTACCTAGTGGGAATCCGCGAGTGGTATCAGAAGGGAAGGGGGAAGGGGAGAGATAGTAATAAAATCAATGTTAGGGGTATCTCCCGGTGGGAGAGAGAAAGTAGTGCAGCGGAATGTACAGCTAGAGAGAAAGAATGTTGCTAGTAGAAAAACACATGAATAGAGTTTCAGACACTGCTAGTAAAAACAAGTGGCTTTACTACTGATGCTTGTTTCACAAGCAGTGATAGTAGATATTAGTCCAAACACACTTCAAAGAACAAACAATAGCTTACAGTCACAGTTCACATTCCAGTCATCAAGTCATCAAGCATAGGACAAGCAGAGAGAGAGAGAGTGAGCTCTCCTGACTCCTTCTTATAGTAAAGTTAATTACACTTGATAAGTACATCCACTCATTTAAAACAACAACGACCATTTGTTATTGTATATAGATATATATTACCTACCCAACACTAGGAGTATACTCCCAACAAACAACATTGTGCCATTACATTGTACGTAAATGCTGTCCACTTTGTACAGATAGTGTGTCATCAGCAGTGTGTGTAAAAGGGGTGGAGCTCAAGGCACAGTTATACAACAGTGCTTTTGTCGAAAACAGCAAGATCATATGAGGGAAATGCCAACTGGTGGAATCAGTTTAACATCCAGAAATGCAACCAATGAAGCATCGTCGATGGTCAATCATTGATGGTCAAAGCTTCAACTATCGTCTTTTGAGAAACTAAAGGACTACGGCCATGATGGCAAACCTATGGCACGTGTGCCACAGGTGGCACATGGAATCCTCTCTGCCAGCACGTGAGCTGTCTCCCAGCTCAGCTCCACCACGCATGCGTGCGCCCCTCCTACCGTCCATCTGATTTTCGGGTGTCTGCTGTGCCTGTGGGAGACACACATGCATGTGTGTATGTGGGGGGGGGTGTTGTGCAAGCATCTGGGGGGGCATGTGGGCGTTGGGGAAAATGGGAGGCGGTGTTCCCCCTCACATTTTTTTGGTTTCAGGAGGCTTCAGGGAGGCCTGCTATGCCCAAAATGGGTGCTGGGGTGGTGGTGGTTACACGCATGTGTGGGGAAAGCACAGAGGGACCACGTGCATGCGCAGGGGGAGTGCAGGGGGGTCGTGTGCATGCACCAGGGGCAGGGTGCATTGCATTATGAGTGTGGGCATGTACGTGCAATTTCAGCATGCAAGGAGAAAAGGGTTAGCCATCACTGGACTAAGGGATTGGATCGGGAACAGTTTTGGAGCTAATGAGGCCCACATGAGGTTTCCCCAGATTTTATTCCCACAATGCCAGTGGTGGGTTTCAAAAAATTTTGGAACCTCTTCTGTAGGTGTGGCCTGCTTTCCGGGTCCACTGGTGGAACCTCTTCTAATCGGTCCAGTAGATTTGACAAACCGGTTCTACCGAATAGGTGCGAACTGGTAGGAACCCACCTCTGCACAATGCCAACTCTGGGAAGTGGATTTGGTGGAAAGAGAGGGCCCAGCTAGGGCTTAGCCGAGATTTGAACTTTTATCTCCCCAGTTGAAATCCATCTCCGTAACTCATTCCCCTCCTAACCTCAGATACTTACCTATCAGAAGAACAATTAGGGCCACATTCAAAGCAATGCTAACTCCCAGTATGATCCAGAGTGTGATTCGGCAGCATTTCGAAGGACCTGTGAAATTAACCTTTCGTTATGTACTTTCCGCCAAAGATTTGCAAGGTTACAAAGAATGAAAAACAGTCATAAAATCTCCCAGTCACCATGTTCTCACTGTGTTCTAACCCGTGGCATGCTTAAACATGATTTGTTGAATAAAAGTTAGGATTGGTTGGGTGTTACCTATCACAGCAGGGTATAAGCCATGGTTTGTAAGCCCCAACAGCTGGCCTCACACAATATGCTAAGCTAGGGATGGCAAACCTCTTTGTAAAGGCGTGCCAAAATTGTGCGCACGTGCACTCCTGCGTGTGTGTGTGCGCGCCCACACCCACAATTCAATATGCCTCACCCACCTGCACAAGCGTGTGACCCCCCCACCCTGCACATACAAGCACAACCTCCCCTCGTCCTTGCAGGGGGGGAGTTTTTCCCCTCCTCAGGCTCTGGAGGCTTTCCTGGGGAGGGTGAAAATGGCCTCCCTCGGGCCCCTGGAGGCCCTCCAGAAGCTGGAAATGGATTCATTTCTGAACTTCCGGTTGGCCATTGGATCTGTTTTTCATCCTCCCCAGGCTCCAGGGGCTTTCCTGAAGCCTGGGGAGGGCAAAAAACAGGCCCAATGGACCAACCGGAAGTTCTGTTGGGCCTGTTTTTCGCCCTCCCCAGGCTCCGGGGGCTTTCCTAAATCATGGGGAGGGTGAAAATGCCCTCCCCTGGCCCTCTGGAAGGCCAGAAATCAGCTGGTTGGAGCATGTATGTGCGCCGGAGCGGACAGCTCGCGTGCCTGCAAATATGGCTCCGCGTACCACCTATGGCATGGTGCTAAGTGAAAGCCAAGGAACAATGGCTCTTGCCTAATCCCTTTGCAGTCTATTAAAATAGGTTAAGGTTGTGCACACAAAGAGTTAGGAGCCATATCTGGCGATTGTGGCTATATTGGTGAAAATATTATCTAATTGAGCAATGTTGGCGGTTGGCACTTATCTTCACAGTTCCTGCCTGCCAGCCAATTCTATCCATTGTACCACTCTGGGTGCATACAGACATTACTGTAACTGACCCCAATTGTTTTGTTAAAGACTGAAGGCCTGAAGCGTATGATCTGCACTATATATTTCTATCCCTGTCACAAGCTCAAAACATTATGTTGTGGTATTGCTACTATGTGAAAATACAATGCTTATTTAAGAATTAAAGTAACAATTGGAAATATTGCTGTTTGTGGGGGAGGGGAAACATCTCTATTTGTTCAATCTGTTATTCATTTTGATGAGGCAGTGTGGTGGTTGAGCACTTAAGATGCTGGGCTTGTCAGTTGGAAAGCCGGCAGCCCAGGTTCAAGACCCGAGTGCCACATGATGGGGTGAGCTCCCGTCCTTGCTCCACCTCCTGCCAACCTAGCAGTTTGAAAACATACAAATTTAAGTACTGTATTTTTCGGACTATAAGACACACCGGTGTATAAGATCCACCAAGATTTCGAAGAGGTAAGTAAGGAAAAAAAGTGTTTGCCTTCTCTCAGCCCCCAGCAGGCTTCAGCAGTGTTATGTCCCCATTTTTGCCTTGCCCCAGCCCTGCTGAAGCCTGCAGAGTGCTGTCTTCCCTGGTACCATCACCTCTCTAAGTATTTTCTGCAGCTTCCTTGCCTTCCATTCAATCCTCAAGGAAGCCATCAGGTAGAAATCCTCCTATGGAAATCTAATTTACTGAACCTACTGTATTTTTCGGAGTATAAGACGCTCTGGAGTATAAGATTTTGAAGAGGCAAATTTTAAAAAAAATGTTTTTGTGCTCTGCAGACCTCCTAAAAATGACTCATTTTTCGCAAGAACAGGTCTTTTTTTTTTTAAGGGCATGAATAGCCTTTAGAAGGCTTGTAGACTGCTCCTGGGGGATGCAGTAAACAGTCTGTTTTTCATGAAAATGGGCCCATTTTTGTCAAAAAAATGGCATGCATAGCCTTTAGGAGGCTTATAGAGTGCTCTTGAGGGCTTGGGGGGGGCAAAATTGAGCAAAGAAAGGGCCCGTTATTTGCTCATTTCTGCCCTCCTCAACCCATAGGAGCACCCCGAAAGCCTCCTAAAGGCAATGCATGGCCATGTTGGTGAAGGGGGCGAGGTTTCTGGAGGCAAAAAATGCAGTATTCTGTGTATAAGACGCACCCAGATTTTCAGCCTCTTTTTTTAGGGAAAAAGGTGTCTTATACTCTGAAAAATATGGTATGTACCATCCACTTATCATCTACCTATCAAACATTTACTTACTTACCAGCCATCTGTCTTTCTTTCTAAATGTTATTAAAAGTTTTAACAAATGATAACAGATTAACAGAGTTGGAAGGGACCTTGTAGGTCATTTAGTCCAACCCACTGCTCAAGCAGGAGGCTCTACATCATTTCTGACAGATGGGAGTCCAGTCTCTTCTTGAAAGTCTCAAGTGATGAAGCCCCCACAACTTCTGAGTTGTTCCATTGGTTGATTGCTCTCACTGTCATAAAATTTCTCCTTGTTTCTAGGTTGAATCTCTCCTTGGTCAGTTTCCATCCATTACTCCTTGTCTGGCCTTTGGGTGCTTTGGAAAACAGGTTGGCCCCCTCCTTTCTGTGGCAGTCCCTCAAATATTGGAAGACTGCTATCATGTCTCCCCTGTTTTACAAATAACATAAAAACTAGCACAAGCTTTATAAAGAGTAATAAAGCATTTTCAACTATGGAAATGTTTCTGATGGATGAAAAGCCAAAAGAAAACTACGAAGTACCGGTAATCCTCGACTTACAACAGTTCATTTAGTGACTGTTTGAAGTTAAAACCGCACTGAAAAAAGTGACTAATGACCATTTTCCACACAGCTATTGTATCATCCCCATGGTCATTTGACCCACATTCAGAAGCTTGGCCACTGACTCATATTCAGGGTGGTTGCAGGGTACCAGGGTCACGTGATCACCTTTTGTGACCATCTGACAAGCAAAGTGAATGGGGAAGCCAGAGTCACTTAACAACCATGTTACTAATTTAACAACTACAGCGACTCACACAACTATTGTGGCAAGCAAAGTCATAAAATTGGGGGAAAACTCACTTGTCTTGCTTAACAACAGAAATTTTGGGCTCAATTGTGGTCATAAGTCAAGGGCTACCTGTAGTAAAAATGCTTTTTAACAGAGGGCAGTGCTGTTGGGAAGCGTCTAGGGCCATCTCCAACAATAAACTAAATGGCTTAACAACAATCTCTCCCCCCCTCTCTCTTTCTCTGTCTCTCTTTTTCTTTCACTCTCTCTGTCTCGCTCCCCCCACTCTTTCTGACTCTCCCTCCCTCTGTCTCTCTCTCTGTCTCTCTCTCTCTCTGTGTGTCTGTTTCTGTCTTTCTCTCTCTTTCTCTCCCCCCTCTGTCTGTCTCTCTGTCTCTTCCCCCCCTCTCTGTCTCTTTCTCTCTCTCTCTCCCCCTCCCCCTCTCTTTCTCTCTCTCTGTCTCCCCCCTGTGTCTCTGTCTCTCTATTTCTACCTCTCGGTGTCTCTATCTGTTTCTGTCTCTCTCTTTTTCTCTCTCCCTCCCTCTCTCTCTCTCTCTCCATCTCTTTCTCTCTCTCTGTCTCCCTCTCTCTGTCTCTCTATTTCTACCTCTCTGTGTCTCTATCTGTTTCTGTCTCTCTGTCTGTCTCTGTCTCTGTGCATAGTAGAACTTCTTCATTCCCATATACACACGCACACACACACAAAAATGTATGTATGTATGTATGTGTATGTAGATAGATAGATAGTATATGTATGTATATTCGTATGTGTATGTATATACACATGTACAGTGTATGTATGTGTGTGTTTGTATACACACACAAACATATACATACTGTATATATGTATGTGTGTGTGTGTATGTGTGTGTGTGTGTGTATGTATGTATGTATGTATGTATGTATGTATGTATGTATGTATGTATGTATATAAAGGAATAAATAAAAGAAAGTATTCATTTCTTTGAAAATTAGCTTTAAAAAGCAGAAACTTCTCCTATAAAGGAAGGAAACTGTGGAAGAACAGAAATTGATTACTCAACAAAGAAATTGTTTTGACAAAATCATTTCGGGTTTGGCAGACTTTCAAGTTTCTCTTAACATTGTGTAACTGGGTACATTTCTTCCTGGAAAGTTAGGCAAGAAGAGGATGCAGCTATGAAGATACTTTTCTCAATCCTTTGACATAGTTCTGAGTGTCTATTTTGGCATTTTTTGTCAAAAAGACAAAGAGAGCACTGTGTCATTTCACCACAAACTCTGCAAATACAAGAGGCATAGAACTTGTGCTCCAACAGTCTGACATTCTTTCATCAGATCCTGCTCTTTCCTGGCCACTCCTTTGCCTCCATCCAATTCCTCCTTGCCCACATAATTCACACTATACCCTTTCTGGTTTGCTGCTGCTACCTCTGGGCTATTTATTCAGAACAGAACAGAACAGATAAAAACAACTGGAAGGGACCCTGGAGGCTTTCTAGTCCAACCCCCTGCTCAAGCAGGAGAACCTATGCCTTTCCAGACTACTTGTTGTATCTTCTTAAAAACCTCTAGTGTTGAAGGACCCACAACTTCTGGAGGCAAGTCTTTCTACTAATTAACCGTTCTCACTGTTAGGAAAATTATCCCTAGTTCTAGATTGTTTCTCTCCTTATTTAGTTTCCACTCATTGTTTCTTAGAATAGAATAGAATAGAATAGAATAACAGTGTTGGAAGGGACCTTGGGGGTCTTTTAGTCCAAGCCCCTGCTTAGGCGGGAAACCCTACACCACTTCAGGCAAATGGTTATCTAACATATTAAAAATGTTGGACAATTCACAATTTCTGAAGGCAAATTGTTCCACTGATTAATTGTTCTAATTGTCAGGAAATTTCTCCTTATTTCTGGGTTGCTTCTCTCCTTGATTAGTTTCCATCCATTGTTTCTTCTCCTGCCCTCAGGTGCTTAGAAGAATAGCCTGACCCTCTCTTCTTTGTGGAAGCCCCTGAGATATGGGAACACTGCTATCATGTTACCTACCTCTAGTCCTTTTCATTAAAATAGACATAGATGTTAAAATAGACATTCATTGTTCATCTCAAGGGTTGCCACAAAGAAGGGGCAGTCAAATTATTTTCCAAGGCACCTGAAGGTAGAACAAGAAGCAATGGGTGGAAACTAATCAAGGAGAGAAGCAACTTTGAACTGAGGAGAAATTTCCTGACAGTTAGAACAATTAATCAGTAGAACAGCTTGCCTCCAGAAGTTGTGAATGCCCCAACTCTGGAAGTCTTTAAGAAGATGTTGGATAGCCATTTGTCTGAAACGGTATAGGGTTTCCTGCGTAGGCAGGGGGTTGGAGTAGAAGACCTCTAAGGTCCCTTCCAACTCTGCTATTGTACTGTATTGTATTGTATTGTATTGTATTGTATTGTATTGTATTGTATTGTATTGTATTGTATTGTATTGTATTGTATTGTATTGTATTGTTCTAACTGTCAGGAAGTTTCTCCTTAGTTTCCAAGTTGTTTCTCTCCTTGAGTAGTTTCCACCCATTGCTTCTTGTCCTACCTTCAGGTATCTTGTCTTGCTTTTATTTTATTCACCTCTATTTATTTATTTTATCTTATTTACTTTATTTTATTCACCATTTTGAAAGTTTGCAGTTTTTTTAAAAAAGGTTTCCCACTCTTTCCACCCCTCACTCCAATAAATTGTCGTAGTATTCTCTCTCATGAGCAAGGAGGACCGGAATATCAGCAAGAGCCAAATTTGCTTTGAACCTTGTAGTGAAGGATATTATGAAGAAGTTCAAAAATAACAATGTGGATTAACTAAAAACAGTGGAACAATATAACACAACCAAAATATACATAAAAAATTCCCCCGCCCATTTTGGGGAGGCAGCTTAAATGGAGACACAGAATAACATGCTACAGCAGTATTTCTTAACGGAGGCAACTTTGAGGTGGTAAATTCTGGGAACTGTACTCTACATGTTTTAAAGTTGCCAACGTTGTGAAACACAGTGCTGTAGCAGTAAACTATAAGTCATCGTTTACAAACCACAACGGCTACCTTCCCAGAATATTCGCAGTTAATAAAACAATAAGCCACAATATTATGTGCTTTGTGGTTTGTTATGGTTATAACACAATATATATATAAACCCTAAAAATAGAAGGGTGATTATTCTGAGTACAGAGTAATTAAGGGACTGTACCTGCATTCTGTACTTCTGTACAGGTAGTGCTCAATTTAACAATAGTTTGTTTAGTGACTGTTCAAAGACCCATTGTGGTGCAGTGGTTAGAATAGAATAGAAAAACAGAGTTGGAAGGGACCTTGGAGGTCTTGGAATCCCCTGCTCAGGCAGGAAACCCCCACACCACTTCAAACAAATGGTTATCTAATCTCTTCTTAAAAACTTCCAGTGTTGGAGCATTTACCACTTCTGGAGGCAACTTATTCCACTGATAGTTTTAAGAAGATAGTTTCTTCTTAGTTCTAAGTTGCTTCTCTCCTTTATTACTCCTTTACTCCTTTATTACTTTCCACCCAATGCTTCTTGTCCTACAATCAGGTGTTTTGGAGAATAGCTTGACCAGCTGGCTGGCACGTGTAGGCCTGTTTATTGGCCATTTTTGACCATTTGGGGGGCTGTTTTCAGGCTGTTTTTCAGGCCTTTTTTGGCCTGAAAAATGGCTTGAAAATGGCCCTAAAAATGGCCTGTCGGAGCCCTGTGTTGGAGCTTTCACAACTATCAAAGACAAGCTGTTCCACTGGTTGATTGTTCTAACTGTCAGGAAATTTCTCCTCAGTTCTATAAGTTGCTTCTCTCCTTCATTAGTTTCCACCCATTGCTTCTTGTTCTACCCTCAGGTGCTTTGGAGAATAGCTTGACTCCCTCTTTGTGGAAATCCCTGAAGCATTGGAACACTGCTATCATGTCTCCCCTAGTCTTTCTTTTCATTAAACTAGACATACCCAGTTCCAGCAACTTTCATCATATGTTTTAGCCTCCAGTCCCCTAACCATCTTTGTTGCTCTTCTTTGCATTCTTTCTAGAGTCCAAACATCTAGAACAGAATGCAGTACTGCAGGCTACTTCTGCAGATTGGCAGTTCGGGTATCACCAGGTTCAAGGTTGACTCAGCCTTCCATCCTTCTGAGGTCGGTAAAATGAGGACCCCAATTGTTGGGGACAATAGGCTGACTCTGTAAAACCACTTAGACAGGGCTGTAAAAGCACTGTGAAGCGGTATATAATTCTAAGGGCTATTGATACAATGGCACTGAAAAAAGTGACTTATGACCATTTTTCTCAGTTATGGCCTTTCCAACATCCCCATGATCATGTGATCAACATCCAGATGCTTGGAAGCTGATTCATATTTGTGACCATTGCTGTGTCACAAGTTCATGTGATCCCCTTTTGCAACCTTCTGATAAGCAAAGTCAATGGGGGAAGCCAGATTCACTTAACAACTAACATCAACTGCAGTAATTCACTTAACAGTTCAGGCCAGAGAGGTCATACAATGGGACAAAACTCACTTAACAACATAAATTTTGGGCTCAGTTGTGGTTGTAAGTTGAAGACTACCTGTATGTAGCACACTAAGAGATCATGTGGCTTCTTGTTGGCAGCCAAGGTAATTTGTAAACTATAGTTTGTGGGTTTAGTTTGCAAGGCGAAGATGTATTGCAAAGTATTTTTTGTCAGAAGGTAACATGTGGGAAACCCTACACTAAATCTAGCATAGGAAGAGGTAACTGACTTTGACTGCCTTTCATTTCACCCAAAAATAGCTTAAGTTGGAATGATTTTTGGCAATTCTGCAAGTTCTGGAAAGATTTGAAATGACCTAATTTTAAATCTACCTGAAAAGGTGAATGATATTCTATCAATAAAGTGAATACATCAGACTAAGCACATCTTCATTTAATAACACTCAACCATGTTTTAAATTTCTGAATTCTAGAAGACTAAGAGCAGCGTAATCATTTCCTAGCCATTAACCTGGGATCCGATAACATACCAGACTATGGCTAAGATAAGATAAACATTAACAAACCACAATTATGGATTGTGATTAAGGCTTCACTCCATGGTAGTCTAATGTAAGCTTCAGACTATTTGATAAACTGATCCACAGCCCTACCATGTAACTCCAGTCACCAATCTGCTTCATTACATTGCTTGTATAATTTAGTGCTGCTTACAGAATTAGCATAAACTGAGCATCATGAATTTGCATTTTCATAATTTTATTCAAACTCTAATCCACCCTGTCCACATTCCAGAGTCATACTGTAATCACAACATACCCAGAAGGAAATTAAATAAATTGAAAAGGCTTCTGTAACTCTTCATCCCAAGTGAGCTCTCTTTATTAAGATCTATAACCAGCACTATCATTAAATAACAAGCTAAAGCCATCAGAAACTTCAATCATTACCTTCCATCTTCTTGGGTAAAGCATCCATGTAGGTATGTCTGGAAGGTTCTACTACCATGTAACCCTCTGCATCTTCCATAGTAATCTAAGCAATTCACAGGAAGCAAGTCAAACAAATGAGATAATTCCTGAACGTTAAACTGAAACACTAGTTTTTAGTTCCTCTTCAGTGGAACTGCCCCCAAATGAGTGGGTGCTTTTCCTTCCCTCCTAAAACCAAAGTTTCAGTGCCATCTGGCAAATAATTTTAAATTGGTCCTACCTTCTTCTTAACTGGCGAATGCCTCTCAGGATAAACCACAAACTCAGCAGGTGTGTAGAGAAAGAGGAAGTGAAGTCTCCAAGTCTGGACAGATTGGGAAACCGCCTTTAATTCAAAGGAAAGCAATTCAATGGCAATCATCTACTAGGACTGAGCCAAAAGATGGGGAGGGGGAAAGAGGAGATTCCCACCAGCATCTGCAGAGGCCACCAAAGCAATTCTATAGTGGGAAAAAAGTGTAGAGTTTCACCAAACACCCGCACTAAGAAAGGATATGGAGGGAGAGAAAAGTCCATCCTACAAGTACATAGAAAAAGAGCAAAAAGACCTTTTCAAATGCAAATGGACTTGTTTTGCTACAAGAGTTAAAGATCTGGGGAAATCAAGCTAAGAATACAGGAATACAAACGTACAGTAGACTTAACAGGACAGATGGACATTCATAGATTGGATGAGGCAGAACTTGATGTAAATTCTAGCAATAGGACAATTGTAGATTAAGGCAGGCAGAAAGAAAATAAGTAGGAAATAGGCACAGCCTGTGTAGAGGTAGCAATATGATTAAAAGTAGAGTGTTATACATACTTTAAATTTGTGTGATAAAACTACTTCAATGGAACAAAATTTAAGCTAAGTCTTTGTGTCTCTGCCTCGCACCAGCTTGAGAAAATCTTAGTATCTTCTACAGGTGGAATAGCTTTTTTGGACTTCTCAAGCCACTCCTAAAACATAGGACTAGCCAAGTTTGTCAGCAATGACATCTGAAGCCTGTCACAACCTGATGTGAGTAATGCATCCTTCCTTGCGACAAATCATTAATCTGGGGTTGCAAGGTTTGTGCAGGAACAAATTGAAATGAAACCCAGACATATTGTGAGGACAGTATGTTTATTTCCAAAAGCAAAGGGGTTTCTCTACAGAGAAAATGGGGCCCAGAGTGGTAATTTTATAGGGGACTGGGATGTTGTAGATGGGGTCACGATGGCTCAGGCACAACTTTACGACTAACAACAAACATACATTGATTTTTTTTTCATGACAATCTATCCCCAAATGTCTCACTGAACAACATAAATTTTGGGCTCAATTGTGGTCATAAATCAAGGACTATCTGTATTTAGGCTTGATCTGGGAGACTAAGAACCTTCTTTCAAGCCTGGTGCTCTCATCCCCAATGTAACTGTGTTCTTTGCCATTAATTCCTCTCATCTTCCATATAGAATATAGCAAATATAGAAAAACAGAGTTGGAAGGGACCTTGTGATAGAATAGAATAGAATAGAACAGAACAGAATAGAACAGAATAGAACAGAGTAACAGTTGGAAGGGACCTTGGAGGTCTTCTAGTCCAACCCTCTGCTTAGGCAGGAAAACTTATATCAGTGATGGTGAACCGTTTTGGCACCGAGTGCCCAAACTGGAACATGCCCAAACTGGAATAGCAATAGCGATAGCAGTTAGACTTACATACCGCTTCATAGGGCTTTCAGCCCTCTCTAAGAGATTTGCAGAGTCAGCATATTGCCTCCACAATCTGGGTCCTCATTTTACCCACCTCGGAAGGATGGAAGGCTGAGTCAACCCTGAGCCGGTGAGATTTGAACCACCGAGCTGCAGAACTAGCAGTCAGCTGAAGTGGCTGCAGTACTGCACCCTAACCACTGCGCCACTTTGGCTCTCAAGAACGTCCGTGCATGTGTGCACACCGGAGCGCCAGAAACCCGAAGACCAGCTGGCTGGTATATGTAGACCTGTTTATTGGCCATTTTGGGGGCTGTTTTCAGGCCATTTTTCAGGCCTTTTTTGGCCCGAAAAATGGCCTGAAAATGGCCCTAAAAATGTCCCGTTGGAGCCCTGTGTTGGAGCTTTCACAACTTCCAAAGACAAGTTTAAGTTTAAGTTTAAGTTTTATTTTATTTATATGCCGCCCTATTCCCTAAAAGGGACTCAGGGCGGCGAACAACTTAAACGGGAAGGGGAAACATACAAGTACAAAATAAACATATTAAAATGACCAACAACCACACCTGTCGAGAGGGGAGGGGAGCTCATCAACCCCAGGCCTGCCGACACAGCCAGGTTTTAATGGCTTTTGGGAAAGCAGGGAGAGAGGTGAGGGTCCGAATCTCTGCAGGGAGTTCGTTCCAAAGGGACAGAGCTGCAACAGAGAAGGCCCTTCCCTGGGTCGTAGCCAGATGGCATTGGCTGGTGGATGGAACCCGGAGGAGGCCGGCCCTATGCGATTTAATGGGTCTTTGGGAGGTAATTGGCAGCAGGCGGTCTCTCAAGTACCCAGGTCCAATACCATGAAGGGCTTTATAAGTAATAACTAGCACCTTGAAGCGTATCCGGAGACCGATTGGAAGCCAGTGCAGCTCACGGAGGATAGGTGTAATGTGGGTGTATCAAGGTACACCCACAATCGCTCGCGCTGCCGCGTTCTGGACCAGTTGAAGTCTCTGAATGCTCTTCAAGGGCTGCCCCATGTAGAGCGCATTGCAGTAGTCCAGTCTTGAGGTCACGAGGGCGTGAGTGACTGTTGCGAGTGCCTCCCGGTTCAGGTAGGGACGCAACTGGTGCACCAGGTGAACCTGGGCAAATGCCCCCCTGGTCACAGCCGACAAATGATGTTCTAAAGCCAGCTGTAGGTCCAGGAGGACTCCCAAGTTGCAAGCCCTGTCTGAGGGGCGTAAAATTTCACCCCCCAGCCTGAGTGATGGAATACTAACCAAATTTTTGGGAGGGAAACACAACAGCCACTCGGTCTTGTCTGGATTGAGCACAAGCTTGTTAACCCCCATCCAGACTCTGCAGCCTCCAGGCACTGGCACATCACGTCGACTGCTTCACTGAGTTGGCACGGGGCGGACAGATACAACTGAGTGTCATCCGCATATTGATGGTATTTTATCCCGTGCCGTCGAATGATCTCACCCAGCCATTCCACTGGTTGATTGTTCTGTCAGGAAATTTCTCCTCAGTTCTATAAGTTGCTTCTCTCCTAGTTTAGTTTCCACCCATTGCTTCTTGTCCTGCCTTCTGCTGCTTTGGAGAATCACTTACCAACCATGTTACTAATTTAAGAACTGCAGTGATTTAACAACTATAAGAATGGTCATAAAATGGCGCAAATGTCACTTAACAAATGTTTCAGTTAGCGACATAATTTGGGGCTCAATTCTGGTTGTAGGTTGAGGACTTACGTATTATGCAGATCTTCCTGTAGATATAACCCTAAGTGACATTTCCCTTTCCTGCTGTCATTTCACACCACTAAATCATATTATTTGGCATGTCTGTTAAAATCCTTAAATATTTTTTTCATATATATTATTATTGAACCTGAGGTCTCTCATTGTCTGTTTATGTTTGAAGTGTTTTTTTCTGCATAAATACAGTGTCATATTACCATGTTTCCCCCAAAATAAAACCTGGTCTCATGTTCTTTTCATCCTCGAAATAATGTCTTGCCCACTTACCTTGGGACCATTGAAGCCATGCTTCCTGCCCTCTGGCACTGGGTCATGGGAGGCCTGGCTGTGGCAGTCCTAAGGTAAGTGGGGGCAGCTCCACCCCCACCCCCCACTACGGGTGGGATTGCTGCTGGCATTACTGCTGGTTCAACTTGCAAATTGTTTTGCATGCGCACACTTCACGCACATGTGCATTTGCCCCTAAAATGGTCAGTGCATGCACACAACATTAAAAAGAGGGGTGGGGGAATTACATTTTTGCAATGAAGATTGTTCTACGCATGCGCAGAACCAAAAATCAAGATGGTGCTGCCGGTGGATAGAAGCGGTTCAGGGGCGTGGCAGGCCGAGTTACCACTTACTTGGCCGAACCAGTCTGAACCGGTAGGAACCCACCTCTGCCCCTCCACCCCCGTGCTAGCATGAGTTTTACAAATGTCCCTTGCCCCACCTCGTACAACCAGGTGGTGGGCTGGGCTTAACTAGAGCTCACTTTAGGGATAGGGTTTATATCATGTGGAGGCATGAAAATAGGGCTAGGGGCTTGTTTTGGGGGTAGGTTTTTTGGGAAAACACAGTATGTTTATGTTAATTAAAAATAATTTGCTTACCATTAATTTCTTTATTTTTCACATTTCTATCCCACCACAACCCAAAGGCTCTTGGCAACTTTACACAGAATATTAGCAACCAAGCAAAACACCCACAGTACAAACTTTCAGAAAAACAACAAGGAAACATAAGAATACAAAGAGTAAAATTAGAAGTGGGTGATACTATGGTAGGTTCTTTGAAAGAACTCTGTTTTTAGTAGCTTCTGCGACATCAGCACAGAAGGAGCAAGCCCGACCTCTACTGGTGGCAGCATCAATTTTGCCTGATCCCTGAATATTCAACAAAATTGATTTTGCTTCCCCAAAGCAGCCCCCTCGTGCTTCAGCTACCCAAACATCACAAAACTATGGGATAGTAACGTTTTCTCTTTTCTCTTCTTTGATCTGATCAATTGCGCCTGGAGCCAGAGTTTTAAATTGTATCCAGAAAGCAATCAGTAGCCAATGCAGGATCCGCATAGTAAGAACTAATACATGTAGTCCTCAGTTTACGACCACAATTGAGTCCAACCTTTATGTTGCTAAGTAAAACATTTGTTAAGCCCATTTTATGACCTTTCTTACCACAGTTTTTAAGCAAATCCGTGCAGTTCTTAAATTAATAATATTAAGTGAATCTGGCTTCCCCATTGATTTGTTTGCCAGATGTAGAATAGAATAGAATAGAATAGAATAGAATAGAATAGAATAGAATAGAATAGAATAGAATAGAATAGAATAGAATATAGTTCTTTATTGGCCAAATGTGATTGGACACAAAAGGAATTTGTCTTCTGTGCATACTCTCTTGGTGTTTTATAAAAGATATAAGTGATAAACCATGACCACAGTCATCATAAATACATTTATCATGAATCATAAGATACAACACTTAGTGATAGTAATAGGATGCTATATAAGCAATCAACATAAATCATACTAGGAAACTAAATAAAGCAATATAAATAATAAAAATACAAGCAATAAAGTTATAATCATAAGTAGAAAAGGAAACAGGTAATAGGAAGGATGAGAGGAATAATAGTAATACAGTCTTAGTAAATAGTTTGACAGTGTTGTGGGAATTAGTTATTTAGCAGAGTGATGGCATGGTCTGTGTGGGGGGGGAGGGGGGGAAGAAACTGTCCTTATGTCTAGTTGTTCTAGTATGCAATGCCCCAAAAAGAGAGTAGTTTTTAAGGGCAGTCCTGAGAAGAGAATATTACAGTGCTCTAGCTGGATGATGATAAGGAGAGATGAGTTAATATATCAAGGTCTTCCTTTAGCCCAGCTACAGGTAGTTACTCTACAAAGTTCATCTTGGTGTGTGTGTTTGTTTGTGATCAGCCTGAGAAGTGCCCCTCTCACTTTCATTCTTAATTCTTCCCTGAACAATCTTCTCACTATCTACTACCATTTACATATACTTTTATGTAACTGCAGTGATCATACGCTAATTACCTCCACTAGGCCAATAAGATCCCATAGATTAGGCCTCCTCCGAATTCCATCAGCCGGCCAATGTCGACTGGCAACTACCCGGAGGAGAGCCTTCTCGGTGGCTGCTCCGACCCTCTGGAACGAACTCCTCGTGGAGATTCGTACCCTCACCACCCTCCAGACCTTCCGCGTAGCCCTTAAATCCTGGCTGTCCCGACAGGCCTGGGGCTAAAGACTCCAACCCCACTCGAATAGTATGACTGTTGTGCTTTTTTAATGATGTATTGTCTTCATGTTTGTAACTTGTTTGTCCTTCCCTCCCCCTGAATTGTGAGCCGCCCTGAGTCCCCTCAGGGAAAAGGGCGGCATACAAATAAAGTAAATGATAAATGATAAATGATGATTTTCCTGTTTACTCCTCTCTCTTTTCCGGGGCTAATTTGTTTTTTTGCCAGGGAAAGCACTGAAAAGCACTATATTGCACAGACTAGTGTTTTCATGATGTACCTGGCTACAGTTTCCATTGTGCTTTCAGAGAAACGATGGGATTGTAATCTGGAGACTTCCAGATAAGGTTAATGTGAACACTTTGAAAATAACGAAGATGACATTGCAGAATGCTGTGATCAACTTCATCAAGTCTTTTGTTTTTCTTTCCTTCCAAGTTTCTGCTATGGTCAGATCTCATCAAATTTAGAGGGAAAGAAATAAAAATGCTGAAGAATGATGATAAACACCACTCAGAAAAGATACACTGAAAACAAAACAAAAAAGTTGGGCAAAGATACATGGGTGGCTAGAAAAGATGACAGGGAAACATGTAGATTTTAAACCTGAACTGTTTTTATTAGGTATAACATCAGAAAAAATAGAGTGAGGGGTGGGAAAGAGTGGGAAACTTTTTTTTAGAGCCAAGGTGGCGCAGTGGTTAAATGCAGCACTGCAGGCTACTGCTAGATCAGCAGGTCAGGGTTGACTCAGCCTTCCATCCTTCCGAGGTGGGTAAAATGAGGACCCAGATTGTTGGGGGCAATATGCTGACTCTCTGTAAACCGCTTAGAGAGGCCTGAAAGGCCTATGAAGCGGTATATAAGTCTACTGCTATTGCTATTGCTATTGCTATTAGAAAAAACCGCAAACTTTCAAAATGGTGAATAAAATAAAGTAAATAAAATAAATAAATAGAGGTGAATAAAATAAAAGCAAGACAAGATACCTGAGGGTAGGACAAGAAGCAATGAGTGGAAACTAATCAAGGAGAGAAACAACTTGGAAACGAAGGAGAATCTTCCTGACAGTTAGAACAATACAATGCAATACAATAGCAGAGTTGGAAGTGACCTTAGAGGTCTTCTAGTCCAACCCCCTGCCTACGCAGGAAACCCTATACAAATGGCAATCCAACATCTTCTTAAAGACTTCCAGTGTTTGGGGCATTCACAACTTCTGGAGGCAAGCTGTTCCACCGATTAATTGTTCTAACTGTCAGGAAATTTCTCCTCAGTTCTAAGTTGCTTCTCTCCTTGATTAGTTTCCACCCATTGCTTCTTGTTCTACACTCAGGTGCCTTGGAGAATAGTTTGACTCCCTCTTCTTTGCGGCAACCCTTGAGATGAACAATGAATGTCTATTTTAACATCTATGTCTATTTTAATGAAAAGGACTAGAGGTAGGTAACATGATAGCAGTGTTCCCATATCTCAGGGGCTTCCACAAAGAAGAGAGGGTCAGGCTATTCTCCTAAGCACCTGAGGGCAGGAGAAGAAACAATGGATGGAAACTAATCAAGGAGAGAAGCAACCAAGAAATAAGGAGAAATTTCCTGACAGTTAGAACAATTAATCAGTGGAACAATTTGCCTTCAGAAGTTGTGAATTGTCCAACATTTTTAATATGTTGGATAACCATTTGCCTGAAGTGGTGTAGGGTTTCCCGCCTAAGCAGGGGCTTGGACTAAAAGACCTCCAAGGTCCCTTCCAACTCTGTTATTTTATTTTATTTTATTTTATTTTATTTTATTCTATTCTATTCTATTCTATTCTATTCTAAGAAACAATGAGAGGAAACTAAACAAGGAGAGAAACAATCTAGAACTAGGGATAATTTTCCTCACAGTGAGAACGGTTAATTAGTAGAAGGACTTGCCTCCAGAAGTTGTGGGTCCTTCAACACTAGAGGTTTTTAAGAAGAGACAACAACTAGTCTGGAAAGGCATAGGTTCTCCTGCTTGAGCAGGGGGTTGGACTAGAAAGCCTCCAGGGTCCCTTCCAGCTGTTTTTATCTGTTCTGTTCTGAATAAATAGCCCAGAGGTAGCAGCAGCAAACCAGAAAGGGTATAGTGTGAATTATGTGGGCAAGGAGGAATTGGATGGAGGCAAAGGAGTGGCCAGGAAAGAGCAGGATCTGATGAAAGAGTGTCAGACTGTTGGAGCACAAGTTCTATGCCTCTTGTATTTGCAGAGTTTGTGGTGAAATGACACAGTGCTCTCTTTCTCTTTTTGACAAAAAATGCCAAAATAGACACTCAGAACTATGTCAAAGGTTTGAGAAAAGTGTCTTCATAGCTGCATCCTCTTCTTGCCTAACTTTCCAGGAAGAAACGTATCCAGTTACACAATGTTAAGAGTTTGGAAGTTTATTGACATTTGTATGCCGCCCACTCCCTAGGGACTCTGGGCGGCTTACAGACAAACAAGGGAATATATAAAAATTAAAATAGAAATACAACAATTTAAAATACCACAACATACATACTACTTAAAATGGGGCTGGATGCCAATTCAACGGCCCCAGGCCTGCCGGAACAGCCAGGTCTTAGTGGCCTTACGGAAGGCCGGAAGAGTAGTGAGGGTCCGGATCTCAACGGGGAGATAATTCCATAAGGCCGGGGCAGGAACAGAGAAGGCCCTCCCCCGGGGGGTCGCCAGCCGAGAGAAACTTGAAAGTCTGCCAAACCCGAAATGATTTTGTCAAAACAATTTCTTCATTGAGTAATCAATTTAGGTTCCTTTCCCTCCTTTATAGGAGATGTTTCTGCTTTTTAAAGCTAAGTTTCAAGGAGATGAATACTTTCTTTCATTTATTCTTTTATATATACACCAAACCTGAAGTAGTCAGCAGCAGCCTGAAGATGACGAATATGACTTCGTCGAAACGTCGCCAAGACATCTCCAATTCTACGCGGGAGAAAACCCGAACAACTAGAGACCTACATATATATATATATATATATATATATATATATATATATATATATATATATATATATATATATATATATATATATATATATATATATTGCCCCCCCCCAGCCCTCAAGAGCACTCTATAAGCCTCCTAAAGGCTATGCATGCCATTTTTTGACAAAAATGGGCCCATTTTCATGAAAAACAGACTGTTTACTGCATTCCCCAGGAGCAGTCTACAAGCCTTCTAAAGGCTATTCATGCCCTTTTAAAAAAAAGACCTCTTTTTGCGAAAAACGAGACGTTTTTAGGTCTGTAGAGCACAAAAACTTTTTCAAAAAATTTGCCTCTTCAAAATCTTATACTCCAGAGCGTCTTATACTCCGAAAAATACAGTAGGTTCAGTAAATTAGATTTCCATAGGAGGATTTCTACCTGATGGCTTTCTTGGGGATTGAATGGAAGGCAAGGAAGCTGCAGAAAATACTTAGAGAGGTGATGGTACCAGGGAAGACAGAATATTCAGAACCCCACCCCCCAACCTTTGGCCACCTCATCATAACTAAATAACCACAATAAAACATTCACTGAACACATCCAAATTTCACTGCAATTCTTATCACCTTTGAAATGGCAAAAAGAGACATTTTCTCATTGAAATGAACAGGTTAAAAGAGGGTAAAGGAGTCCCTGCGGATTTTACTGCACTAGTCATTTCCGACTATAGGAGGTGGTGCTCATCTCCATTTCAAGGCCATTGAGCAAGCACAGTCCAAAGACATTTCCCCAGTCATGTGATCAGCATGACATCATGGAGTATTGTTGCCTTGCCACCTAAGCGATACCTATTTATCTACTGTATTTTTCGGAGTATAAGACGCACCTCCCCCCCCAAAGTGTGGAAATGTTTGTGCATCTTATATACCAAATGCAGCCATTTTGGCTTTCCAAAGCCCCACCCCCACATCCTATTTTTGTGAACAATGGGTTGTTTTTCACAAAAACTGAGGCTTTTTTGCCTTCCCTCAGCCCCCAGCAGCACTCTGCAGGCTTCAGCAGGGCTGGGGCAAGGCAAAAACGGGGACATAACACTGCTGAAGCCTGCTGGGGGCTGAGAGAAGGCAAACACTTTTTTTTCTTACTTACCTCTTCGAAATATTGGTGGATCTTATACACCGGTGCATCTTATAGTCCGAAAAATACAGTACTTAAATTTGTATGTTTTCAAACTGCTAGGTTGGCAGGAGGTGGAGGAAGGACGGGAGCTCACCCCATCATGTGGCACTCGGGTCTTGAACCTGGGCTGCCGGCTTTCCAACTGACAAGCCCAGCATCTTAAGTGCTCAACCACCACACTGCCTCATCAAAATGAATAACAGATTGAACAAATAGAGATGTTTTCCCCTCCCCCGCAAACAGCAATATTTCCAATTGTTATATTAATTCTTAAATAAGCATCGTATTTTTACATAGTAGCAAAACCACAACAGGGATAGAAATATATAGTGCAGATCATAAGCTTCAGGCATTCAGTCTTTAACAAAACAATTGGGGTCAGTTACAGTAGTGTCTGTATGCACCCAGAGTGGTACAATGGATAGAATTGGCTGGCAGGCAGGAACTGTGAAGATAAGTGCCAACCACCAACATTGCTCAATTAGAGAATATTTTCACCAATATAGCCACAATCGCCAGGTGTCTCCTAACTCTTTGTGTGCACAACCTTAACCTATTTTAATAAACTGCAAAGAGATTAGGCAAGAGCCATTGTTCCTTGGCTTTCACTTAGCACCACGAGGGCGAACCTATGGCACGCATGCCACAGGTGATACGCAGAGCCATATTTGCTGGCAGGCGAGCTGTTGGCTCTGGCGCACATGCATGCACCATGCAGCTGATTTCCAGCCTTCCAGAGGGCCAGGGGAGGGCATTTTCACCCTCCCCAGGCTTCAGGAAAGAACGGTGAGAACATGGTGACTGGGAGATTTTATGACTGTTTTTCATTCTTTGTAACCTTGCAAATCTTTGGCGGAAAGTCCATAACGAAAGGTTAATTTCACAGGTCCTTTGAAATGCTGCCGAATCACACTCTGGATCATACTGGGAGTTAGCATTGCTTTGAATGTGGCCCTAATTGTTCTTCTGATAGGTAAGTATCTGAGGTCAGGAGGGGAATGAGTTACGGAGATGGATTTCAACTGGGGAGATAAAAGTTCAAATCTCGGCTAAGCCCTAGAGACCAGCCCCTCTCTTTCCACCAAATCCACTTCCCAGAGTTGGCATTGTGCAGAGGTGGGTTCCTACCAGTTTGCACCTATTCGGTAGAACCGGTTCATCAAATCTACCAGACCGGTTAGAAGAGGTTCCACCAGTGGACCCGGAAAGCAGGCCACACCTACAGAAGAGGTTCCCAAATTTTTTGAAACCCACCACTGGCATTGTGGGAATAAAATCTGGGGAAACCTCATGTGGGCCTCATTAGCTCCAAAACTGTTCCTGATCCAATCTCTTAGTCCAATGATGGCTAACCCTTTTCTCCTTGCATGCTGAAATTGCACGTACATGCCCACACTCATAATGCAATGCACCCTGCCCCCGTGCATGCACACGACCCCCCCCTGCACTCCCCCTGCGCATGCACGTGGCCCCTCTCTGCTTTCCCCACACATGCGTGTAACCTCCACCACCCCAGCACCCATTTTGGGCCTAGCAGGCCTCCCTGAAGCCTCTTGAAACCAAAAAAGGGTGAGGGGGGAACACCGCCTCCCATGGTCCCCCACGCCCCCATGCATAATTGTGTGATCTCCGCCCCCCCATGCATGCTGGCACAACACCCCCCCACACACACACACATGCGTGTGTGTCTCCCGCAGGCACAGCAGACACCTGAAAATCAGATGGATGGCAGGAGGGGCGCACGCATGCATGGTGGAACTGAGCTGGGAGACAGCTTGTGTGCCGGCAGAGAGGACTCCATGTACCACCTGTGGCACGTGTGCCATAGGTTCGCCATCATGGCCGTAGTTCTTTAGTTTCTCAAAAGACGATAGTTGAAGCTTTGACCATTAATGATTGACCATCAACGATGCTTCATTGAAAGTTACCACTTTCCCTGCTCATATCTTTTTATTAAGTTCCTATAGCCAGGAAGATTGTATTTCCTTGAAGGTTTGGAGGAAACCAATCATTGGCCCTTTAAGGTAGGATGTTAAACTGATTCCACTAGTTGGCATTTCCCTCATAGTATCTTGCTGTTTTCGACAAAAGCAGTGTTGTGTAACTGTGCCTTGAGCTCCACCTCTTTTACACAAACTGCTGATGACACTGCTGATGACACACTGTCTGTACAAAGTGGACAGCATTTACGTACAATGTAATGGCACAATGTTGTTTGTTGGGAGTATACTAGTGTTGGATAGGTAATATATATCTATATACAATAACAAATGGTTGTTGTTGTTTTAAATGAGTGGACGTACTTATCAAGTGTAATTAACTTTACTATAAGAAGGAGTCAAGAGAGCTCACTCTCTCTGCTTTTCCTATGCTTGATGACTTGATGACTTGAATGTGAACTGCGACCGTAAGCTATTGTTTGTTCTTTGAAGTGTATTTTGACTAATAACTACTATCACTGCTTATGAAGCAATTATCAGTAGTAAAGCTACTTGTTTTTACTAGCAGTGTCTGAAACTCTATTCATGTGTTTTTCTACTAGCAACATTCTTTCTCTCTAGCTGTACATTCCGCTGCACTACTTTCTATCTCCCAACGGAGATACCCCTAACATTGTTTTTATTAATATCTCTCCCTCTTCCCCTTCCCTTCTGATACCACTGGTTGATTCCCACTAGGTAGCTACCACTTTCCCTGCTCATATCTTTTCATTAAGTTCCTATAGCCAGGAAGATTGTATTTCCTTGAAGGTTTGGGGGAAACCAATCATTGGCCCTTTAAGGTAGAGCAGAACAGAAAACCGAAAATTTGGAATCCTAACATTACTTTTATTATATGGTTACAGTAACAGAACCCTGCAAAACTGAATGTGCTTTCTCCCTTTCCTCCCTTTATTTTCATAAGAAATAGGAAGGGTCCTTCCTGTCTGAGATGTTTTCTCAAATTGCATTTATGCCTGGGATTTAGATTTCTTTATCTGACCATTCCTTACTAATATTCCCCTCTGTTTATTAGCTACCAAGTCTGGGCTGCAATTGTTTGGTTTTTTTACTCTTTCAATTACCTTTATTGGCATCGACTTCAGATTTATAAATTCCTTTTTTATGATTGGGCATTTGTGGTAATCTTGCAAACCAAACTTCTGTTCTGTATTTTCATTTTATATGCAAATGGAATGATTTATGCTCTACTTCTGAACCGAAATAACAATTGCATGTATAGCATTTCCTATCAAATAACCTGAGCTTTTTTTAAAAAGTATTTCAGGCAAAAAGTGTTTTGAACCCATCAACTTCAACCAATGCATGCGAATTGATCCCAGGTAGCGCAACAGGTAATTTTAAATTATTTATTTGGGGGGGAGTTAATTTTTGGAAATCAGGATTTACAATACTGAGAACCAAAGCAAATCAATCAAAGTTGTTCATAATATAGAACAAGGGGGTCACACTCATGGCCCAAGGGTCGTAATCCGTCCCTTAGGATGCTTATATCTGACCTGCGGGGCTGCCCTGGAAACAGCAAAGGACTGGCCTGAAGTGCCTCTGCCAGCAAAAACAGAGCTCAAAAGGGCGGATTGCGGCCATCATGACCTCTGTTTTCGCTGACAGAGGGTTGCAGTCGCAGCTGAAAATGGAGCTTGGGAGCCTTTTTTCGCTGCTGAGTGCTCAAGGTCCCCACAGGCGCCTCGACATGAGTAATGTTGAGCTGTCCATGCCCACACTGTCCATGCCCACACTGTCCCCCCCAAAGTCAAACACAACCCTGATGTGGTATCAAACCCATTTTGACACCGCTGATATAGAACTGGTCCAGATCTCTCTGAATGCCCTGGGAAAGACAATTGCAGCAACTTATCCTTTACAATACTGTAGTAAAAAACTGTAGTACCACGACACATTACACATTATTTTACTCAGCTACCCTAATTTTTAATTTTACACAATGCATGCCAATCCAAACATTCACATTGGGGTATCATGCAGAGGTTCTGTGAACTCTGAGATATCATGATCCCAAGAATGATAAATGGATTTGTGACATGCCCTTGTCCCCATAAATACAATGATTTCCTTGGGATTATTAGAGCTGGACAAGAAATAAACCTTTCTAATACCATAGATCATAATTTAATCTGTACATACAATAAAACAGTCTTAGAATTTTAACAGTTATTTTTGTTTGCTTAACATTCCTAAGATCATTTTCTGTCAAATACTCATTGAGACTGTTTTGCTTTTTTAATAAACTCACTTAAAGAAGCAAAATATAAATCATTTTCATCAAATACTTTCAAATCTTGGATTTATTTTTATGAACACTATTTGTAGCTTTTCTCTTAGAAGCCAATAAAACCTGACACTTGCATTATTTAAATGTAAATAATGCAACAAGACTTGAACATGTAGGGGAAGGATATCCAGGAATGTCCAATGCCCATTATAATTGAAATTGCATTTATCTGCATGAAATTGCATCATTTGTGGAAATTGATATAATTTACATCAATGACAGATGATGCACTCCCCCTCCCCTCAAAATTAACTGGCTCAACAGCTATGAAAACAATAAACTTTTTGAGCAATAGCAATAGCACTTTGACTTATATACCACTTTACAGTGCTTTACAACTCTCTCTAAGCGGTTTACAGAATCAGCATATTGCCCCCAACAATCCTCATTTTGCCCACCTCAGAAGGCTGGAAGGCTGAGTCAAACTTGAGCCTGGTGGGTTTTGAACAGCCAAATTGCAGGCAGCCAGCAGTCAGCAGAAGTAGTCTGCAGTACTGCCCTCTAACCACTGCGCCACCAAGCAGTTGGAGAGCCCGCCCAAATATTGTCTGCAGCCTCCAGAGTCTGCTGAAAAGAGAGCTGAAGAACCGAGATTGTATCATGCAGATTTTGAAAGGAAAAAAGTACCGAAGGACTGCAAATAAGTTTCGCCATTTTGCTTTTATCTTGTAGATTCCGTGACCTTTGACCCAGACACTGCTCATCGCCGCCTTATCATTTCCAGCAATCGGAAAACTGCGTCATGGGGAGCGGAAGAACGACCACTTCCAGATAGCGATAAAAGATTTGACAGACGGGTGTGGGTTCTGGGCCAGAATGCGTTTCAGTCAGGAAAACACTGTTGGGAGGTAGAAATAAAACACAATGGAGAATGGGGTGTGGGAGTTGCCAGGGGGTCAGTGAAGAGAAAAGGATTGACTGCTTTTAGCCCCCAAGAAGGCATCTGGGCCATTGGAGCATATGGGGGGAGAGAAAATTACATAGCTTTTACTGAACCACAACACACCAGACTTCCTTTTGGAAAGAAGCCCCGGAGGATTCGTGTGTTTGTGGATTACATCTATCAACAGGTAGAATTTTTCAACATAGAAACGAAAGCTACCATGTTCTTCTTCCCAAACGCATCCTTCTCGGGAGAAAGAATCTACCCCTGGTTCCGGGTTTGGGATGGAACTGAGCTGGCCCTTCATCCCTAATGCCCAGCCCTTCATGGAAAAGGGAGCTCCTTCTCGAGCAACCCTGCTGGCTGGGCACGGTGGGCGAGCTGTGTGGTCTCACACATTTGGAAGGTGGCCCTGTAGGATGCACTACTTGGGATTGTGAACAGGAGAACGGAGCTGTAAAGCAGGTTAATGGGGTGGGAAGGGAATGGGGATTTTGCAGTATCCTTCCCCTACCACATCCATAAAGCCACACCACACCCACAAAGCCATGCCCAGAGAACCAGTAGTAAAAAAAATTGAATCCCACCACTGGCCCTGCCCCTCTATGGTCCATGATAATCACACAGGTTGGTTGTGGCGAAAACGGTGGTTGAAATCTCACGATATTTTAGCAGAATTGTTCAAGATTTCAGTAGAGCATAAATATTTTATGTTCCCATGAGATCCGTGCAATAGTGGGTATTACACTACCAACTTGCTTATGTAACAATTTGTGAGAAGGTTAAAGTTTGCATAAAGAAAAAGGGTTAGAAATTGCCAACTATTCAATTTTCAGCACCTTGAGTAGTCAAGATAGAATTCCATCTTTGAATCTTAAGTGTTGTTTGAAGATTCCTAATGCTATGAGCCACGTCTAATCTTTCTTAAAGTTGGGCAGATATGTATTTGAAGTACATTTTACCTACGCCAAAATGAAATAAACCACATCATGACTTAGGTGATTCGTGAATTCGACCATGTTCTCTTATTCCAGTGATTTCAGTAGCTTGAACTTGACTTTACATTACAAGAGGATACAAAAATGGTTTGGTCTGCTGCATCCAAAGTCCTTTAAATGAGATTCATTGAATCCAAGTCTCAGTTGTATACAGTTTTGTGTGCCTAACTGACATTGCATTTCATTGAAGCAGGTGGCAATCACCAATGAAGTCTATACAATAAATTCATTTGATAAGTCATTTCTTAACATTAGCCTGCAAAGCAGCTGCTCGCAGGCAGGCCTAAGCGTGTATTGTATTTCATCTAATTGCTGATACCTCACCATCTGTGTAGCAAGGAAGACAAGGCAATTTATCTGTTGTGCAATGTGAAATGCTTGGCCCTTTGCCATTATTTATTTTAATTTCAGCCATATTCCCCTTACACTTTGTGTCACTACCTCTCACAGCTTATTAAAAACTCTATGTGCCTTAGAAGGAGGAGTATGGAGAATCAAAAAAAGAAACAAACCCAATCACTTAATTATTATGATTATAAGTGTCTCAATTTTCTCAGGGAGAATGAAAGAAAGTTGGAAAAGAACAAAGCAATCAGCTGCCCTTGGCAACTTTGAAAGCCGCTGGGGCCCCCAGGGATTGACTTAAGCACCAGGTTCTTCATTTCGGTCATTATATTGTCATTACTGCAGGTGTCAAAGGAAATTACTGCAGTCCGAGTCACCCTGGGGAAAGGTCAGTTTGAGAGCACAGAATTCACAAACGCAGAATGAGGATCTTCATTATTTTTTAAAGGCCTTAAAACACCTGATCAGTGCTTGCTCAACTTTTGTTAATATAGTTTGTTAATACAGGGAATGTAATTGCACAATCAGGTTGGCATAATTATAAGAAATATAGGGATGGATCTCTGAAAAGACAGGTATTTTGTTCCCCTTGGCACCAATCAGATCTGCCTGGGAAATCTATGGATGCTCAATTGTGTCTCCTGCTGGTCTACTCCAGAAACTACATCAAAGGGCACACTTCTTTGTACTGGAGTAAAATAATAACAATCGTAAAGAGAAAATATGGAGAATCACAATGGATTTATTTATCTCTTTGAAGTTGCATGCAATCCCTGAAAGAGTTGGGGAATTCCTCAAGGGGCCTCCAAAAATTCCTGTTGAACTGTAATTTTTAAAACTAAATTACAGTAAATATTTATCCTGCTCGTACTGCTTTTTGGAGTTCATTCCCACTACCAGAAAAAAAAAAGAAGAAAGTTTGGTTTTAGCCTATGCTGTGGACTCCAAGCCATTGCAGTACAGGTAGTCCTTGCCTTACAACCATAACTGAGCCGGACATATCTGTTACAGAGTGAGTCAGCCAATTTAGTGAATTTTACCTCCATTTTATGACCTTTCCACAATTGATTTGATTTGATCTGATTGATTTGATTTTATTTTATTATATTTATATGCCACCCTTTTCCCCCGAAGGGGACTCAGGGCGGCTCACAATTCAAATCAGGGAAGGGGGGTACAGACAAAAAATAAAAAAACGAAACATAACAATGCATAATTTAAAAATACACAACAGTCATACCATTCGAGACGGGGGCAACAGCTCTTTAGCCCCAGGCCTGTCGGAACAGCCAGGTTTTGAGGGCTTTGATGAAGGTCTGGAGGGTGGTGAGGGTTCGAATCTCCACGGGGAGTTCGTTCCAGAGGGTCGGAGCAGCCACAGAGAAGGCTCTCCTCCGGGTAGTTGCCAGTCGACACTGGCCGGCGGATGGAATTCGGAGAAGGCCTAATCTGTGGGATCTAATTGGTCTAGTGGAGGTGAGGTTGTTAAGTGAATCATTGCAGTTGTTAAGTTAGTAACACAGTTGTTGAATGTGTTGGAAGAAATATCCATCTGGATTCAGTTCCAAGTGGGGAGAAAGACACTGCAATGGGTGGAAACTAATCAAGGAGGGCAGCAACTTAGAACTGAGGAGAAATTTCCTGACAGGTAGAACAATTAATCAGTGGAACAGCTTGCCTCCAGAAGTTGTAGATGCTCCAACACTGGAAGTTTTTAAGAAGATGTTGGATAACCATTTGTCTGAAATGGTATAGGGTTTCCTGCGTAGGCAGGGGGTTGGACTAGAAGACCTCCAAGGTCCCTTCCAACTCTGCTATTGTATTTGTATTTGTATTATAACTTTGATACACATCCTGTGAAGGGTGATGATGTAATGAAAGGGCTTTGGGATTCCTATTATGGCTCTGCCAGAAGGAGGTAGATCTATGTTATGTAGAATAGACTGGCCCAGGCCTTAAGGGCCCATTGACAAAGAGGGAGGGCTGAGTGTCTGCCTCCATTTTAGGGGAAATATTCTGCCCTTTTAATATTTCCTAAAATATCTCATTTTCCTAGGAGAGGGGTGGGTGCTAACTTCCTACAAGTGGATCTGACTTCCTCATTAATTTTCATTAATTCTCATTAAAATCAGCGGAGGAATCCAGACTCATTTAATGACCACACGATTCACTTATCAACCATGACAAAAAAAGATCGCAGAACGGGGCTCAACTCAACTCACCTTGCTTAGAAATTCTGATACCAAATGTCTAGAGATTCTCAGTCATTTAGGTCATCGTTTTGTCCCAAAGATGCTTTTTTCGGGAGGCAACTGGACTTCCTTGTTTTTTCTTTGAAGACATTTCACTTCTCATCCAAGAAGCTTCTTCAGCTCAGACAGGATGGTGGGGGAATGGAAGGATTTATATTCCTTGCAGACAGCTGGTCAGTTGCATCCATTTAGAGGGTCCTTGAAGCCCTTGGAGGTTGATCTGTGTCCTCAGAGTCACCTGAGTAGTGCAAATGGTTCCTGTAGCCTGCAGTTTTGTTCTCTGGAAATCCATTCCTACTCCCGCACCATTTAAAGGGCGTTCATCCCAAATTGTATAGCTAAAAATCTGTAGAGATTCTCAGTCATCCAGGACAAGGTTGTCCTGTCAGAGCTGAAGAAGCTTCTTGGATGAGAAGCGAAACGTCTTCAAAAGAAAAAAAAACAAGAAAGTCCAGTTGCCTCTTGAAAAAGCACCTTTGGGTCTGGTCCCAAATGTGGTCCTAAGTTGAGGACCGCCTGTGCTTTATTTATGAGATTTGCCTGCTGTTTTATTTAGCAGCTGTCATATAAAATACACTACAAAAACAACATAATAATTAAAATAAGAACTCCAGTCTAATTGGCTGTTAAATTAATTAAGACTACAGTTGGTCCAGAACGCAGCTGGGCGAGCGATAATGGGTGTACCTAAATACACCCATGTTACACCTATCCTCCGCGAGCTGCACTGGCTCCCCATTGGTCTCCGGACGTGCTTCAAGGTGCTAGTCGTTACTTTTAAAGCCCTACATGGTATAGGACCTGGCTACCTGAGAGACCGCCTCCTGCCATTTACCTCCCAACGACCAATAAGATCGCACAGGTTGGGCCTCCTTCGGGTGCCGTCGACCGGACAATGCCGGCTGGCGGCCCCCCGAGGGAGGGCCTTCTCTGTAGCTGCACCATCCCTGTAGAATGATCTACCCATAGAGATCCAGACCCTTACTACTCTCCCGGCCTTCCGTAAAGCGATAAAGACCTGGCTGTTCCGGCAGGCCTGGGGCTGTTGATTATATCCAGCCCCACTTAGACTGAATGGATGGTGTATTATTTTAATAATTGTATATTTTCTTAAATTTTTTAAATGTTTTTTTTTATCTTGCTTGTGAGCCACCCAGAGTCCCTATGGGAGTGGGCAGCATACAAATTCTATTAAACTGAAACTGAAACTAGTAAAAGCCACCAGCTAAAATTCATTTGATAGAATTTGGTACTCTTGGTTGTAGTTAATCAAAGTCCTTCTATCACAGCTATGTTTTTACTTCTTTCTAGAAGTCCAGAAAGGCTGTCCTTGTGTCAGGGGACAAAAACTGTCCCAGAGGAGGAGAACTGTGATGGAAGAGTCACCATTAGGGTGTCAGGCTGGCAGCCACCTTTTCTTTTGGATCTCAGGCCTGCCACACTTTCTATTATTCTACTATGCATTTTCTATTGTGGGAAAATGGGAGGGGGGGATTATATGCAGTTGGATGATATGTAGCCATAACAAAATTCTTTCCAAGGTCATCCTTTGTCTCTGCACCTGGCCAGAACTGATGGGTGGAACTGCCAGCATAGCAGTGGAAGATTGGACCATGTGATGGACTTGTGGGTGTGCGGCAGTGGTGGGATTCAAATAATTTAACAACCGGTTCTCTGCCCTAATGATTTCTTCCAACAACCAGCTCACCGAACTGTTCAGAAAGTTAACAACCGGTTCTCCCGAAGTGGTGTGAACTGGCTGAATCCCACCACTGGTGTGGGGGCAAGATCTTGAACTTTCAACTGGATGGGAAAATGGGATGCATTTTCCTATTATGGGATGCATAATAGGAAAAGCCCCAATTATTATTCTTTTTTAACTTCTGACATATCAGTTTATTTCTTTGTCTTTACTAAGGTGACCAAATGTCCCGATTTTCACGGGACAGTCACGCTTTTGCACAATTTGTCCTGTGTCCCGGGGGGGGGGGGGTTGTGTCTTAAAAAGTCCCGATTTTTGTGACCGGACCCGGAAGTAAGCCTGCTTTGCCCCCAGCCCTGTATACCCATCCCAGCTGGCCGGTATTTTGTCCCTTCTGTCTCCCCGTTGCTCAGAAAAGCAACTCTGGGAAGGTCCTTTGCTAGCAGGCAGGTTCTAGGACGCCTGCTGCCACCAAAGGACCTTCCCAGAGTTGCTTTTCTGAACAACGGGGTGACAGAAGGGACAAAGTACCGTCCGTTTTCCCCATGCCATGAGGGCAGCAGGAAGACTAGGACAAGGATTGCCTCTCGGCTGCAGCCTGGGAGAGAAGCAGCAGAGAAAGGTAAACCAGCATTTTATATTTTATTTGCTTTATTTGCTTTCGGCCCGAGTGGGGTGGAGAAAACACCTTGCCAGAGGGTGCTGGAGAACTCTTTCCAAAGAGAGGGTTTGGGAACTGGGCGGGCGAGATTGGAGCGGGCAGGCGGGGAGCGCACTTGCTCCCCTTTCCCATGACCCGCCTTTCCCCATGGAGCCTGTGGACGCGGCTGTTGGCTGTGCAGGTGGCCTGGAGGGAAGCCCCAAACCTCCTGGCATGGACCTGGTGTTGGAGATCCGCGTTTCCAAAGCATAACATTATTTCACTCCTCTCCCATTTTCGGGGGGGGGGGGGAGCTATAAGAAGCAGGTGGTGGCCACTTGGGGAATATTTGTGTCTCTGGGAGATCTGCTCTTCCCCACCCCTTACTTCCGAAGGGGAGTCTAGGCGTGGGAGAGAGTGCTAATGATAATGACTAATTCCCTCCTGTTTCTGCGGGTTTGGGGGGGGGGAGAGAAGGTAATTGCAGAGCCTGGACTGAAGTTAGGAGGCTGACTCGCTACAATAAGCAGTGACCATTACTTGGAGGAAGAAAAAAACGTAGCCGTGCGATGGAGATTTGCTCTTGCAGAACCTGCATCATCTTTTTCCCCCAAATGTTTTTAAAAAGCCTTTTAAACATTCTTATTCCTAAAGGCAAAAAAACCCCATGAGGCTTGCTGGAGAACGGAGCGGAGGTGACGTGCGAGGGGGTGGGGCGGGGTGCCGTGGTGGGGGGAGATGTTGCTGAAATAATTCCATCTATCAGGAACTCAGAGGTGGTGGTGGGGAGGTCAGTGGGAAGCCTTTGCCGGCCAGATGCCAGCCGTAGCTCTCAAGTTGCTTTCCTTTCCAACTGAAGCAACAGATGTTTCCCTTGCTTAACATCTTAGCGCTTTTCGCATGGGGCGGGCTGCAAGAGGGAGTGAGTGAAGACCTTTTCTGGTTTGCTGCAAAGCAAGTCTGGGGAAGTCCTTTGCGCTGGCTAGAAAAGGTCTTCACTCACTCCCTCTTCTTGCAGCACGCCCCGATGTGAAAAATGCCGAGATCGGCACACTTGGGGCTTCTGCTGCTGCGACGTCCAGGGAGGCTCAGCTGGTCTGAGTAACATGAGGGATCGTCCTCATGTTACTCATCTTCCCGGATGGGCTGGTATATACACACAGAGTGACAGAGAGAGAGGAAGGGAGGGGAGAGAGATAGAGAGATAGAGAGAGAGGGAGGGAGGGAGACAGAGAGAGATCCACACAAAGTGAGTGATTAAGTGAGTGAGTGAGTGAGTTAGAGACAGACAGACAGACACACACACACATACACACACACACATATACACGCAGAGTGACAGAGAGAGAGGAAGGGAGGGGAGAGAGAGAGAGATAGAGAGAGAGGGAGGGAGAGAGACAGAGAGAGACACACACAGAGTGAGTGATTAAGTGAGTGAGTGAGTGAGAGACAGACAGACACACACATACATATACACACAGAGTGACAGAGAGAGAGGAAGGGAGGGCAGAGAGATAGAGAGGGAGGGAGAGAGCTTTCAATTTGTAGGGATGTAACCTCGCTGTTTTTGCCTGCTCTTAAAAAGATGAGCAGGGTTGAACCTGGCTAATAATTGGAGGGGAATCCACCTGGGAATTTCAGTACTGTATATTTAATAGGAAAATATTAAAAATTGTCCAAAAGCAACAATGACAATTTCCATACTACTGCTAAGAAAATTACGACACATCAATAAAATTATAGGAGCTGAGTTTAACTCAAGAGAAACTTTTCTAAAGGTAGACAGTTATATAACAATTCCACAATTCTGAAAGAACAAGCTTGTTCTAGATGAAATTTAATGCTATAGCAGAATGAAGTAACACTGAAGATAAGTGCAGGTAGTTCTCAATGCACGACCACAATTGAGCCCAAAATTTATGCTGTTAAGTGAGAAATTTATTGAGTTTTGCCCCATTTTACAATTTTTCTTGCCACATTTGTTAAGTGAAAAAATATTTTTTTAATCACCCCCCCCCCCCCGGTCAATGGTGTCCCTCTTTACCAATGTTAAAATCTGGTCACCTTATTTTACCCACCTCAGAAGGATGGAAGGCTGAGTCAACCTTGAGCTTGGTGAGATTTCAACTGCCAAACTGCAGGCAGCAGAAGTAGCCTGCAGTACTGCACTCTAACCACTGTGCCACCATGGCTTGTAATAAAAGTCCAGCCATGTTTTTGACTGCCCATGTCTTCCAAAGCAGCCATTTTGTAATGGCCTTCACAAGCTTTCAATTTGCCCAATGAGTCGAATGAAGACCCCCTCTGAGGGACTCTGTGCTACATATCAACACTTCTGGAAATGGGGCAGATGTCCATGCTAACTATAGACATGAGGATGACTGGTTTTTGATCTGCAGAAATCAGAAGAAGGGTTTTTTTTTTTTTTTTGCTATCAACCTTTTTATTCAAACAGTTAAAATACAAAACTCAAAAAAAGAAAAGAAAAAGAAAACAAAATTGTCAGTGTTCCAAGTAATAACCACATTATAGACAGAACTCCGAGGCAGGTTGATTCCTCAAAGAACAGATTTATTAAGAGACACCATCTTGGCACAACTGGTGGAAAGCCAGCTCTAAATATTCCCACGCTTTCCACCACATTAAAAGAAAAACTTTCCTGTTTTCCGAAAACAATAAATCACGTTGTCCAAACTGGATACTAGCTGGTTGCCTGGTTACATTTCTCCTCTTCTTCTGGCCAGCCAGCCCTTAGAATGTCCTTGACACATCAGAGAGCTATGTTGTTTTGAGTACTACCCCACACCTGTCTCTACACAGCTCCAAATTGTGTCAACCTGAAACCTTGTGGTAAGCACCTCAATAGGAAAGAAGACACCCCCTCCCCCCAGAAAGAAAATGGGCCACAGCCAGGTCGGCTTCAGGCTTGACAGAAGCAAAAACTGGTGAAAATAACTTTTGAACAGTTGCCTTTCATAGTCAAAAAGAAATATTAGATTGTTATTCCAGTGGGGAAAAACCTGGAAATGAAAAATGTTTTACTTATGTTTTAACTGAAGGAATTAAGTGATAATACAATCATGCTGTGAAATAGATTAACAATGATACAATGAAAAACTGATAATATATGAATTGAATACCTTAGAACTTTTTGTTTTAAAATGGATAAGGATAACAATGAATTTATGTATACTTGATAGAGGATTGGTGATATAATGTATAACCCTAAGAATATATTACAAAAATATCTTGTAGTTGATAAATAATTTTAATAAGGAAGTAATTAAAAATTGGTATATATATGAAGTGACTATTTAGAATACCTTGTTGAAAAATGAAGGAATAACATCTTTGTTTGAATATATGATGTACAAGGACAATAATGAACATAAGCATATTTGATAGTTGATTGGTAGAATTATACATAATTGAAAACAGTGATATACAAATATAAATGGTTGGTAAATCTCTTTCATGTTGGGATCTGTGATTATATAAAGGTATACTGTTATTAAATAGACAATCAAGAAGGTAAGGGAATTAGGTTTATTGAAAAAATAATAATATTAATTGAAATTGAATATACGTTGTACAATGAAAGTGAGGTATTTAGTTATACTAGATGAAAAATCTGTGATTGTAAATGTATTTGAGAATATGGATGCAAAAACACTTGTAACCAAACGACATGCTGTATGTAATGGATGAGAGCATTTTTTAAATATTGTTTTTTTTATTTTTATGTTTAAAAATAAAAATAAAAGATTGGAAAAAAAAAAAGAAATATTATCACTTGGATATGATTGTTTTGGGGCATCTCATCTGAACATTGGTAGGTGTTTGCAGACAGAGTGGGAAAGAATTCAGAACATCCCACTGGCAACCTACTCAGTTTTCTTTACCTCATTATCACTTTTAGTATCTCAAGAACACATTTGGTGAGTAAAAGATAAATTTTCTGGAATTGGTTCCTTGATGGAATTATTAATCACTTCAACTGGAATTATGACTCTGGTCACAAAACTTTCTTTCTCCAGTTGCACTTGTAGAGATGATTATCAAAATTACAGTGATTTACTTTATTTACACAGAGCAGAGGCATATGGGCTGTCCCTCCTCCTCCCTCCCCAATCATCTTGGTAACCAATGCAAAGAATGCTTATACTTTTCCAACCAAACAAACATGATATATATTTGACAACACTTCATGTTAACCAAAATTCCAAAATACCTTCAGCTCTCTGATGGCCACATGATCAGAATCCTATAGCCCAGACGATGTAAGTCTGAAATTTAATGCTGTACCTTTAATGTACCAGACTGCATTTAATCTCCCTTGACAGAGTTAGTGTGGCTGTGCTCTTTGGCGAGAGAATTGTGCTTCTCCATAAGGCAACATCTGAGAAGAAAGACAGTGGCACCTGTGTAAGAGAACTGCGGCAGAAAATCTCCTCATGATGTGTCAAATGCTGCTGCTGTTGCTTCTCCTTGTGTCTTATTTTCCTTGTACGAAGTTGATGATGAATTGCCGATTCAGTATGTTAAAAGAGAACTACTTTTCCAATTTCTACAAACCAGGAGATTTCCTGATAAACGGAATAATATCTACATCGGCTAGAAATTATGCACCATATCTTTTCATCCGGACTCCCTTCCACAGATATGCAAGGTATTTAACTCTGGTGTTTATCTTTTCCACTGTCTTCTTTTTAGCAGAGAAAGATTCCCATTTCCTGGTTCTTTGCTGTTGTTGATCATGTCCCAGTTTTTCTCCTTATTTCTTTTAGGAAAAAGGGTTTTCCATGCATTTTTTTAAAGGTAGAATTTGAGAGGGAGGGTGGCCATGGGTGATCCAATATCCTGACACTATGAAAGTTCCATCACATTTGCAAGAAAATTCAAATTACCCCCAGTCACACCCCTCAAGATGCATTGCAACATGTCCTTGACTTTCTGAGAAAGGAATGTCATTATGACTGTATATCTCCCAAACTCCATATAATCCCCCTCCCATTTTCCCTCAGCATGGAATGTGGCAGGCCTGAAGGCCCAATTCAAAAGATGCCTTCCAGGCATGACAACCACAGATTGCCCTTCTCTAGGATGATCTATCCTTTATCTGTTGTTTTTTTTTTAGTTTTATGGAGATTAGGTACACATTTATTAAAAAGAAAATTTGGTGCAGTCCATTCAGGAACATTGTGGTTTAGGGTGTAGAGCAAAATCAGCAGCTTAAATGAGAGGGAACATTGCAGAGATGTCTGAATGTAGAAAAAATGACCTGTAGGATATAGCTAAATATTAGCTAAATATTAAATATTGTCTAATATAGCTAGACAATAAGGGTCCTCATGCCACATTTGAAGGCAATTGTACTAAGTCATCATTCAGAAAAAAAATTCCTAAAGAAAAAGTTCCTCATGTGCCTTTTGGACACAACTTCCCTTGGGGGTAAATGGGACTTTCCATTCTGAGAGGAAAGTCCATCACTCTGGACAGGTCCTATAAATAAATGATTCAAAAATAATGTAGTTTTTAATTAAGCAATAAATGTTAAACACACATCAGAGAGATAGAGATAGAGATAAAATTTTAAAAAGCCCTATCAGAATTCTAACCACAGCTATTTAGTTTCTAGCCAACCCTCTCAAAAAAGGCACCCCAAATTCTTCTAACTCAAAACCCAATGGAACAACTCTGGGAACAAAAGACTGGCATGTCCTTTAAAGTTCCCCGCTTACGCAGGCAATAACTCTAACATTGCAATTTGATAAGAATGAGATTCTGTCCTTTTGTACCATTCAAGAGACCATCCAGATTTGTTTCCACCTTTTAGAACAGGGGTGTCAAACTCAATTTCATTGAGGGCTGTATCAGGGTTGTGTTTGACCTCAGGGTGGTGGTGGTGGTGGACAGGGAGGGCGTGGCCAGCTCAACGCCACTCATGTTCTGGGCACCTGTGGTGACCTAAGCACTCTGCCAGTGAAAGCAGGCTCCTGTGCTCCATTTTCTACGATGGCGTCCTACAACCCTCTGCCAGTGAAAATGGAGCTCTGTTTTCACTGGCAGAGGCACTGTGGGCCAGGCTTTTGCAGTTTCCATGGCAGTCCCACTGACCAGATCTAGGACCCGCGGGCCAAATCCGGCCCCTGGGCCTTGAGTTTGACACCCTTGATTTAAACGATTGATTCCCTCACACATCCACTGACATCAGACTAAGATGTCTTAACCATCACAGATGTAGTCAAAAGATAGAAATGCAACCTATGAGTTATAAATTCCCTTCAGGGAATGGGACAAAAAAGAATTTAGAAACTAAGATGAAAATCCAAACCAAGGCCTATTAATTTTTTGTACCTTGCAGTGAATTTCAAACCTGGTGGCATGTCCTGCCTTTCTTTTTTGCCATTCGTGAGATCAATCAGAATCCAAGGCTGTTACCAAATATCACGCTGGGCTACAACATCTATGATAATTTTTTCAATGGAAGAATGACATACGAGTCCATGTTGGATTTTCCTTCTACGGGGAATGAGACTATCCCAAATTACAGATGTGGAGGACAAAAACATCTTTTGGCTGTGCTTGAAGGAACTGATTCTGTGCTCTTTAACCATGTTTCAACTATGCTGGGTATCTACAAAATCCCACAGGTATGAATAGAGGTTTTATGCTAATTTCACTGGGCACATTCTCTGGATATTTTAAACGGTGACTATGGTAAAGATAAAGAAATAAACTGATATGTCAGAAGTTAAAAAAGAATCATAATTGGGGTTTTTCCTATTATGCATCCAAATAATTCTTTATTTCTTTTTTTAATAATGTTATTTTATTTTATTGCATATACAAATTCAATTTCTAAGTGAACAGTATGTTGTCTGGGTACAAATAATTTTAAGAAATCACAACCATGTTTAAAATGATAATCATTATATTGATATTAATCAAATACTACTACTACTACTACTACTACTACTACTACTACTACTACTACTACTAATAATAATAATAATAATGAAACAATAATAAAGAAAAAAGAAACAGAAGGCTTTATTTTGGCAGCTCAAGAAAAAGCCTTAGCCACAAACTGCATGAAGGCAAAAATTCAACATGTTACCACCAACAGCAAATGTCGCCTCTGTAATGAAAAAGACGAGACAGTCGACCACTTGATCAGTGGGTGCAGCAAAATTTTACAAACTGACTACCTACAACGCCATGACCGCGTTGCTAAGATCATTCACTGGAAATTGTGTCAAAAGTTTGGATTTGAGTACAGCAAAAACCACTGGGACCGTCAGGTTGAGAAGGTTTTAGAGAATGAGAAAGTCAAGATCTTGTGGGACTTCAGAATTCAGACTGACAGGCACTTGGCCCACAACACACCTGACATAACAATAGTTGAAAAGAAAAAAAGTATGGTTCATTGACATTGCAATACCTGGAGATGCACGAATTGAAGATAAACAGCAAGAAAAAAATCACAAAGTACCAGGACTTGCAAATTGAAGTTGAGCGACTGTGGAAAAAGAAATCGTGTGTTGTCCCGATTGTAATTGGAGCCCTTGGAGCAATACCTAAAGGGCTACCTCGCTATTTGGAAATTCTAAATTTATCAGACTTGAACATTCTGATTCTACAAAAAACCACCCTACTTGGGATAGCTTATATCCTCCGACGTTACCTTAACAGTTCCTAGGTCCTTGGTTAGGACTCGAGCTGTTGAGCTACCAACCAGCCCCAAAGGCTGTGAATCTCACCAAAGATTATCCACATAATAACAATAAGATTTGCATATCCATTTTAACAATCCTTCCTTATAGCATTAGTTTTTTCCTTATATTTCCATGTTTCTAACTTCTCTTTTTATTGGCTAACCATTGATAAAATGAAACCCATGTTAAAAAATATTCAGTGTCTTTCTTTTCCTTAACTTTAAGTACTAGTCTATCCATTTGTGCACATTCCTTGTGGTATCAGTTTACAGCACTGTTTTTGAAATTATATTTGTTTTGCAAATTCCTCATTTTTTGCTGTTGAATTGCATTCAAGCTAAGAATCACTGGAACCCAATCTCTGAATGAAATACCCATCCTACTCGGCAATCCTTCTCCTGTCTCTTCTTTTAGTTTTCCAGTCACTGCAATCCTCTGACTTCTTTCTAAGACCAAAGAATTATTTATCAAAATCCATCCAGATTTAAAGAAAGACTCAATAAGTTGAAAAGGGGACTGTCAGATTGCCCACAGTTTGAACCTCTAAATAAAAATGATCCTTGGCTCTATTTGATGCGAAAGGAATAGCTTTATTAGAGATCAAGTGTATTGCAACATTGCAAAGCCAGAACTGAAAATTGCATGGCAAAATTCCTAAGTTCTACTTTCCCCTCCCTTAACTGTCTCTCATTGCTCACCATAGTGTAACCAATCAGTTCAGGCAAGATCCCTATGCATCAGTCATCCAGATTGTCTCAAAGATGCTTTTTCAAGAGGCAACTGGACTTTCTGCAAGGAGTATAAATCCTTTCATTCCCCACCATCCTGTCAGAGCTGAAGAAGCTTCTTTGATGAAAAATGAAACATCTTCAGAGAAAACCCAAAAAGTCCAGTTGCTTCTTGAAAAAGCATTTTTGGTTCATGCAAGATGTTTTCATAATGGTCAATCCAAATCAATTTGGTATGCGGCCCTCACTTTCTTCCAGGTGGATTACCTTGAGGCAGCATCTCAAGGAGATGCAACACTTACATTTGTTTCCCTAGGTATTCCCCACTTTAGCTCCCCATTTCAGCTCATGGCAGTCAGATAGCAGCGAAGCACAAGCAAGCCTAAGCTGATGGGGAAAATATTAGTGAATCTTTTCCCTCTATCAGCTAAAAACATTTAAACCATATTGTTTTCTGTTACATCATGTCCAATCCAGAAGAGACATGGCTAGATCGAGAGATGTTACCATAGTATGACTAACCTTTTTTGGCTCCCGTGCCAAAAGAGGGGGAAGTGCAGGGGGGTCGTGTGTGGGCATGCCACACCCATAATGCTATGTGTGCGACCCTCCCAAATGAAGGCCAAAGTCAGCTGGCCAGTGCATGCATATGTGCTAGAGCTGACAGAGCAATGGCTCACGTGCCCTAACAAATGGCTCCATACGCTACCTGTGGTACGCATGCCATAGGTTTCCCATCATGGCCATAGTATCTTGTCTGTTCTTCCCACACAATCAAAATGTAAATTTAAGATGTTTTTAAAATATTATGTTTCCCCTTCCTTCAACATGGAGGCAAATCAGATGAGAGGTTAAGATTATTAACACAGAAAAGTTCTTAAAGCAGAGAGACCACAAGTCGTGGTTGAAAATCAAGGGAAGATAAAAATAATTTCGCTGTTTAGAGGAAAAGATTTTCAGATTTTGTTGTTGTTAATTGTGAAGTTGTGTCCGACCCATTGTGACCCCATGGATAAAGTTTCTTCAGGCCTTCCTGTCCTTTACCATCCTCTGGAGTCCATTTAAGCTCAAACCTACTGCTTCAGTGACTCCATCCAGCCACCTCATTCTCTGTCGTCCCCCTTTTCTCTTGCCTTACATCTTTCCCAGCATGAGGCTCTTCTCCAGTGAGTCCTTCCTTCTCATTAGGTGGCCAAAGTACTTGAGTTTCATCTTCAGGATCTGGCTTTCTAAAGAGCAGTCAGGGTTGATTTCCTCTAGGACTGACTGCTTTGATTGGCTTGCAGTCCAAGGGACTCACAGGTTTTAATACTCCTTTTTGTCTGTAAGAGAAACCAACTGTCTTCTCTGTTTCTTTCTAGATCAGCTATGGGACCATCAGCCACATTCCTGAGCAGAAAGATCATTTCCCTTTTTTCTATCGGTTGAGTCCAAAACAAGAACCTCCTCCCTTGGCAATGGTTAAACTGCTCCTGTATTTCCGATGGACATGGATCGGCCTCTTTGTTCCGGACAATGAAAACGGGGAAAAGTTCAGAAACTCCTTTGTGGTTGCAGCTATAAAGGAAGGGGTTTGTGTTGCTTTCTCAGAAAACATCCCACAGAATGATGAAGAGGAACAAATGAGGAAAAGTCTTCATTTTATCCCCAAGGAAGTGAAAGTTATTGTATGTCATTTGGATTTAAAATCTGCAATGATTCTAACCATAGCAATATCAAAATTTGACCAGACTCCTAAAGTGTTTGGGAAGAAAGTGTGGATTGCCTCCGTTCTGAGTGACCGAAGCGTGAGATATTTTTACAAATTCGTTAACTTGCAGCATAAACACCTTCTATTATCTTTCTTATCCCAGGCAAAAAGAAGAGCACAAAATTACAATTTAAAAACATCTTTTCATCCTATAAAACAGTTTGCGATTTCATCATTTCAGGTCTTCCATTCAAAACCCGTGTTATCTAAAAAGATTTGGGTAAGATTCATTGAACGAGAGAAGTGGAAAAACCTATCCCAGGATATGGTTGCAAGTATCCTGGCTCAGGATGGCTCTAGCATTTCCACTGCGATCCAGGTTATCTCCCACGTCCTTAGTGTTGCCTCTTCCTCCCAATTGAACAGGAGAAGAAAGAGGGTTGGAAACCATTGGATATCTCTGGAAGTACAACCATGGCAGGTGAGCTTCCCCCTTTGAAGTTCCTCTGATAGAACCCCTTCAGTTCCTTCCTTATCTCTTGGAGTAGGGAAGTAGGGGTGGCTATGCCGAAAAGCAGTTATCCAGTCTCTAGTGTTAGTTCTCAACATGCTTAGAGAACGAGAATATGAAGGAAAGGCTGTTGCTGAATAATGGCTAAAACATACAATGAATGGTTGCTGGAACTGTGCAGTGAAGAGAAGGACCAGGGGAGACACAATAGCTGTATTCCAATATTTGAAGGGCTACCACAGAGAGGAGGAAGTCAAGCTATTTTACAAAACACCTGAAGGCCGGAGAAGGAATAAAGGAGAGATTCAACTTGGAAATAAGGAGAAATTTACCATGGAGAAATCAACATGGACAGGGCCGGATTTAGATGAAAAGAGGCCCTAGGCTATTCCACTTATGAGGCCCTTTCACCTCCCATTTTTAAGTTTGTAAATTACATGAGAGACAATAAAATACATCATTACTGTGATATATATCAATATATATCAATATATATAGCTGGCCTCCCAACGGAGGGCGGCTCTGCTCTGCGGCAAAGGCAGTGAGGCCAGCCGCCTCCCCTGCTGCGCTCAGCTGCCCAGCTCGGCCCCCTCGCCCTCACCTGACTGGCCGCTGGTGGGCTCTGCATCGACGGGGCGGCTACTGGGAGCGGCTGTGCCTCTCTCCCGACCGCCGTTGCCAGGAATGTGGGCGGGCTCCCCAACTGCCGTGGCGCTGGAACGATCTTAACCAATACATTTTTATGTTTGTTTATTAGTTATATGTGTAGAATTTCTCCTTATTTTCGGTTTAGTGTTTTAGTGTTCACTGTTTTTAGAATAGTGTAATTTTAATTTTGCTAACAATTTGAATGTAGGCCCCTCTTGATCTTGAGGCCCTAGGCTGAAGCCTAGTTAACCTATAGGAAAATCCGGCCCTGAACATGGAGAATCAAGTCCCAAGGCTCTTTCCTACTTCCCTCCATTACAAATAAAAATCTAGAATGTGGTACCCCATCAACTCCTCCACCCCTTCTATTTCCCAGCACCATCAGTTGATTTCATAAAGCTATGAGGAATTGAAACTTCAGAACCCAGGAGATGGGAAAAATGCACAGGCATGAAATGTATTGCCATTGTTTTTTAAGTTCTTCCAAAAGGCCTTGTTGTGCTCTTATGCACACCTAATGCAGTGATGGCTAACCTTTTTGTTATGCATGCCAAAAGCACATGCATGTACGTGTCACAGCACCCACGCACACCCGCACCCATAATGCAATTCACATGCAACCCCCCACATGCTCCACCCCCCACCAATCCCCTTTCCCCCTGCACATGTGTACATGGCCACCCACATTGCCCTATTTTGAGCCTAGTAGATAGGCCTCCCTGCAGCCTCCTGGGAGCAAAAACGGGCCATGGGGTGGGGTGCACCCCCCCTCCATATGTGCAGCAGAGACCCAAAAATCAGCTGGCACATGCGCGGTGGAGCTGACCTGGGGCAATGGCTCGTGTGCCCAAAGAGTGGATTCTGCGTGTCACCTGTGGCATGCGTGCCATAGGCTCATCATCACAGATATAATGGGTCAGAATGGAAGCAAATTCTCCATTTCTACTATCTGTCATTTTTGTGCATTGTTGGCCAGTGGGAAAATATTCTGCAATCACAACAGAATAGTAGATATAGGGAGTTCTGACAGCATTACCTCTAGGATCTTAGAAGTAGCAGATCTGCAGCATGAGAAACAATGAAAGAAAGTGAGGAAGGGAGGGAGGGAGTGGGGGCACATAGTTAACTTCAATCCACCACCCAATATTTGCAGACTAAGTTTCAAGTGGGAACAGGGAGGGTACAGGGGTAATTTTCTTGATTTTTAATGTGTTTGTGTGTGTGTGTTTGTGCTTTAGCTTCATCTTATTCTCAGACATTTCCAGCTTTACAATCTTTCCGAGGATGGTGTTTCTTTGGATGAAAATGGAATTCCTGTTGCTCAGTTTGATATAATGAACTGGGCAGTATTTCCTAACAAGTCCTCTTTTGGGGTGAAGATTGGAAATACAGAAAGAGATACCTCTTTGAAAACCAAGCTCTCCATTGACCGCAATGCCATCACATGGCCAACGTCATTTAACCCGGTAAATTGGGCTGATTATTTAGAGCAGGGCTCTCCAGTGGTGGGATTCAAATAATTTAACAACCGGTTCTTTGCCATAATGACCAACTGGGTAGACAGGGCTTGGTGGTCATGTGACTGGGTGGGCATGGCCAACTCAACATCACTCAGGTTGATGGGCGCTGATTAGCAAAAAACTCAACCAGTCTTGTAAGATGAATTTTTCTGTTTCTTGCAGCCTTTCTTGCAGCCTTTAGGGAAATGTGACATTCAGCAAATCTCTTTCAAGGAGGATGAACTAGCTGTATAGTGTCTTAATGGAGACTTTGTCTGAATTAGAGCATGCATTACAAATAGCAATAGATATTTAAGAGATAGATGTTAGAAGTGGGCAGTGATGATGGGATTTGATATCCAAATCACATCATCTTCGAACAGAAAGCTAAAGATCCCTGCTGTATATGAATGTTGAGCCAATTCTAGAGTCAAATCCTGCTAAAATAGGTCTACTTCTGGGTATTCTTTAGAAAAAGAAGAAAATTATTTTTTGGGGGGGGAAAGCACCATATTTTCAAAATATAAGTCAAGTGGACATGCAGAATTCCAACATTTAACAAGTTTAGATACAGTACCATTCTGAGTTAAGAAAATTTACAATTCTTGGAAGACCTTGATTTCTGCTAAGAACCAAGTTCAGTACAACTCTTATTCTGCTCAATGCTCCTTCATTCACTCTATTAAGCCTTTTTTAGATTTGATTACTTTTTAGCTCAAATGACTTTCTAACTGCGTATATTGGGTTTTGTAAATGTGTGTAATGTGTGTAATGCTTATGTTCCCATCTAAGGAAACTATGGTTTAGCACAGGGGTGAAATCCAGCAGGTTCTGGAGAACCAGTAGCAGAAATTTTGAGTAGTTCAGAGAACCGGCAAATGCCACCTCTGGCTGTCCCCAGAGTGGGGTGGGAATGGGGATTTTGCAGTATCCTTCCCCTGCCATGCCCACCAAGCCACACCCACAGAATTGGTAGTAAAAAATTAGAATTTCACCATTGGTTTAGCACTGTTTCTTAACCAGGCCATTAAGTAATTTCCATTCATTTAACTGGAACCCAGACATTCTGAGTGTGAGATTTGGGCAGTTTCCAAATGTGATATATAATAAACCCCTAAAATTGCTTATCCAGGATATTCTTTATTTACAAAGGTGCCAATTTCTAGATGTACTCCAAGTTGTCTCCCAGGATACAACAAACTCCTGAGAGAAGGAGCACCAGTTTGCTGCTATGACTGTTCTCCATGTGTGGAAGGAACTATCTCCATCAAGGAAGGTAGGTAGCTCAGGAGTAAAGAAGGAGCACTATACAAATCCATACCACATAACCTTTTTGTCATCATGTGCCAAAAGCACATAATGCTATGTGTGCATGACATCCCCTGCACGCCCCACCCCTTGTGTATGTGTGCATGACCCTCCTGTGCTCCCCCCACTCCCACACATGCATGTGCATCTCCCACATGTATCCCCCCCCCAACAAATGTGGGTATAGACATGAAAATCAGCTGGCTGGTTTTATTTACACATGAGGCATATGCACAGTGGAGGTGAGCTGGGGTGATCACTTGCATGCCCACAGAGCGGGGTCTGTATGCCACTTGTTGCATGCGTGTCATAGGTTCGCCATCATGGCCATATCAAGTCTCATCCTGCTTTGAATCTAAACCTGTTAAAGACTTCCATGTTCTGAAGAACCTCAGTTGCTACTCTCTTGCCAGTTTCCTCTCCCACAAAATGCCTCACAAAACAGACTTTTGGACTGGAGATATGTTCAAGCACTCCTGAGTGGGGAAATCAGATATATGCAATGATTAGTGAAGCAAAAAACTCAACCAGTCTTGTAAGAAAAGTCCAGGCAATGAGACAGTTAAAATAAATAATTAATATCCTAGCTGTGTCACACTCCAACATTGTGGTTGCTTGGTCGTAAAGTGATAAGTGTTACTAACTTCATTGGTTGCTTATGTTTTTCAGATGTAGTTCATTGTGAAAAGTGTCCAAGTGATCAGCATTCCAATAAGAAGCGAGACAAATGTATCCCCAAAAATGTAACTTTCCTGTCCTACAAAGAAATGCTGGGTCTCATCCTGGCCATCTTTGCCATTGTCTTATCTGCAACTACAGCTTTTGTTCTGGCAATCTTCATTCAATACCAAGAAACTCCCATAGTCAAAGCCAATAATCGGGACCTCACCTACATACTCTTGATGGCTCTCTTGCTTTCCTTCTTGACCATCCTTCTATTCATTGGCCGCCCCAAGAAAGTGACCTGCCTTCTTCAACAAATCTCTTTCAATATACTGTTCACAATTGCCATATCTTGCTTGCTGGCTAAGACCGTTCTGGTGATCGTGGCTTTTCTAGCCACAAAGCCAGGCAGTAGAATGAAGAAATGGCTAGGGAAAACTCTGGCCAACTCCATTGTCATGTCTTGCTCTGGAGTTCAGGTAGTTATCTGCCTTATATGGCTGGGAATCTTTCCCCCATTCCCAGATTCTGACTTTCATTCCCAACCAGGACAGATCCTGCTGCAATGCAATGTAGGCTCTGTCACCATGTTCTATTCTGCCCTTGGCTATTTGGGCTTTCTGGCTGCCATTTGCTTCTTTGCAGCTTTCCTTGCCCGAAAGTTGCCAGGGACCTTCAATGAAGCCAAGTGGATCACCTTCAGCATGTTGGTTTTTTGCAGTGTTTGGGTCTCCTTTGTCCCCACTTATCTGAGCACCAAAGGGAAATACACAGTAGCTGTGCAGATCTTCTCCATCCTAGCCTCCAGTCTGGGTTTACTGAGCTGCATCTTTGTCCCCAAATGTTATATCATCATTCTTAGCCCTGATCTGAATTCGAAGACACATCTGATGATGAAAAACTAGGAGGCTTCATGATTTTGATGTTTCATTGAGAGGGGGAGAGAAGCTTTAGAAATACTGTGTTGACCCTCTAAATAAGTGCTTGGCCTAATTATTTTTGAGATGCACCTCATGGCTGTTGCTGTGTTGCAATATTTTCAGGGAGGGATTATTTTTGGGGGAGAGCCTATTTTAGTGCATGTGTTCAATGTCTGATTGATTTTATTATCTGGGGAGGGCCTATTTTTGGAGAAACAGGGTATAAAATAAGCTAGTTTGTCACCAGAATCTACAAGGAAGTCTCTCTTTCTTCTATGTCAGCTTTGATTTAGACCTAATAAATGAAATTGAGGTACCAAGAAGCCATTATTTAAAAAGAAATTCTTACAGATCATGTATACAATTTCAATTGTTAATTTGAAAACAAAATGCTGACATGAAGGCACCCCCCCCCAACATATGGTGGTTTATATGAAGTTTGGAAGAATTGTCTTTTTTACATGGACAGAGAACCTGGACCTGATTACTAGTAAGAAGCTGTGATATTCTCTTGTAGCAATAAAAAAAATCATTGATCAGTTAAACGTTTACTCAATTTATTGCACTACAAATTTCTTTCATTCATAATTATTTATGCCTCAAATTCACTTCTCAGACAATTAATGAGAAACAAGAGAATAAGCGAAATTGTTTCTTTCAAAGTCAAGTTCAGTGAATGATATGGGAAATTTGTAATTTAAAGATATTTTAATACCTGAAGTTTTATTTTTATGCAATACTGTGTACTAAGAAGATTTTTTTTACTGAGGACTTTGAAACAATCTAATATTATTTTTTCCCTTGTCAGCTAAAATTACAAAGATTTGGGATCTTACCAATCCGATACCATACCAAGCCACTTCCATCCATTGTTTTTGTCTTGCTTTCTGGAAAATAGGTTGACAAACACATTCCTCATCTTTGTGGCAGCCTCTCAAATATTGGAACACTCTTATCATGTCTCCGCTAGTCCTTCTTTTCATTAGACTAGACACACCCAATGTGTGTCTAGTCTAATGAATGTAATCAAAATTCATTCCTGGTTTTCCAGGAAACATTTCTAAAAATGTCCCCAAAGTGCTTTTTCAAAAACTGGACTTCGTTAATTGTAGATAAATTGTAGATAAATTTATTTATAGGCCGCCCTTTTCCCTGAGGGGACTCAGGGCGGCTTACAACATATAGGGAAGGGAGTACACACAATGACATATAAAAACAGTACGTAATTAAAATATACGCAACATTCATTCATCATTCGGGAGGGGACGGATTATAATCTTTAACCCCAGGCCTGACGGGATGTTTTGCTTCTCATCCAAGAAGCTTCTTTAGATCTGACACAAGAAGAAGCTTCTTGGATGAGAAGTGAAACGTCTTCAAGGAAAAGCAAAGTCCAGTTGCCTTTTGAAAAAGCACATTCAGGATGATCATGACCTGGATGACTGAAAATCTCCATAGACTTGCTTGGACTATTTCAAAGCACTGTACGTGAATGTTTCTTTAAAGACTATTTGGCAACTTCAGATGTGACATGGCTAAGGAACATTCAAATCAACTGGAGGCTGTCAGATATGAGGGTCTGGATTCAGAAACTCAGCTCTAAAGTACAGATGTAGAGTGGAGTACATAGCGGTACCAAGGAAATTTGCAGAAATCAGTTTAAGATGTGCCTATTAGCCAATGTAAACAAAAAAGATAAACTGGAGAATATTACTGGATATTATTGGATAAAAAAAAGATGAGAAGAATATTGTCTGTTGCATTCCGAGTGAGAGTTGTTTCCTGCAACCCTGTTACCCATCCTTCAGCCAAATATATATTTGAAACTAATAGAAATTTTAAAATCTCAGAATAAATTTCAAGCAAATAAAATATAACCTCAAAATATAGTAACAAAAACAGTCATCACCATTAGCCATAGCCAATGACTTCCTCTAAAGCTACATCATGCAGAGCATCTCTGATAAAAGTTTATCTGGCTTAATTTCAGTAATGGAAATAATTTAACATGAATTATGACAGCAAAAGGTAAAGAATATAAGAACTTGAAAGCAATTTGAGTTGTTTCAGCAACTTTATTAGTCAATTATCATCATTCAAAATTCACATGGAATGAAGAAAGATAAGCTACAACACATAAAAAATTACTTCCAAGATACATTATTTCACTACCTATACACTATTTTTTTTAAAAACACCATTATCAGGATCTCTCATTGTTTTTCAGCATCATATGCTCTTTGGTGTTCATGGAAGGTCTCAGAATAATAATATAGCATTTTGGGGCAAAGATGCAGCCTAGTAAACCCAGGCTGGAGGCCAGGATGGAAAAGATCTGCACAGCCACCATGTATTTCCCTTTGGTGCTCAGGTAAGTGGGGACAAAGGAGATCCAAACACTACAGAAAACCAACATGCTGAAGGTGATCAACTTGGCTTCATTAAAAGTTCCTGGTAGCTTTCGGGCCAGGAAAGCCACCAAGAAGCAGATGGCAGCCAGAAAGCCCATGTAGCCAAGGGCAGAGTAGAACATGGTGACAGAGCCTTCATTGCATTGCATCAAGATATGTCTTGGTTGGGAGTAAAAGTCAGAATCTGGGAATGGGGGGAAGATTCCCAGCCATATGATACAAATGCATACCTGAACACCAGAGCACAATAAGACAATGGAGTTTGCCAGACTCCTCCGAAGCCACTTCCTCATCCTACTGCCTGGCTTTGTGGCAAGGAATGCTACAACCACCATGACAGTCTTGGCCAGCAAGGAAGACACAGCAACAGAAAAGACAACACTGAAAATGGTTTGTCGAACAAAACAAGTCACTTTCTTGGGATGACCAATAAATAGAAGGGATGTCAAGAAGGAAAAGAGGAGGGACACCAGGAGAATATAGGTGAGGTCCCGATTGTTGGCTCTGACTATGGGAGTTTCTCGATATTTAATGAAGATTCCCAGGACAAAGATAGTGGTAAGGGACAAAGCAAGAGCAAAGAAAGCCAGGATAAGACCCAAAATTTCTTCATAAGACAAAAAGCTTATATTTTTGGGGACACACTGATTTCGCTTCTGATTGGAATACTGGTCATCTGGACACTTGGTGCAATGGGCTGCATCTGAAAAACATTTGCCAGCATGTATCTATTTCTGCAGTTGTGGAATCATGAACATTGCTATTCTTTAAATGTGATGGAGTGAGAGAGGATATTGGAGAAGGTTGAGATGAGAACATATCAGAAAATACTTTCCCACTGTAGTTATTATTAGTTATTATTTCACACCATGTTGGATGGTGTGAAAACATATTCATGAAAGATAAATGAACAAGTAATACTGAAGAAATCGTATGGAACATAGGCCTGAATATCACCTGAAATGTAAAAGTGTTGTGCAACATTGTGTTTTGAATTCTACAGGAGGCATCAGATGGGCAGAAATCTGGAATGTTGGCTTTAAATGGCTTAATTACTATTTGGATGTTGTTGTGTTGTTGCCTTCCTCATATTTTAATGGAAAGGGATGCTTTTGGGGTACTTATATTAAATTCACTCACTGGATTGCTCCAACAATGCAGCCCCATATAGTGCTTTACTCTCTGGGCAGTTTACAATGTTAGCATTTTTCCCCAAACAATCTGGGTCCCCATTTTACTATCCTCAGAAGGATGGAAAGTGGAGTCAACCTCAAACCCTGACAGGATCAAACTCCTGTCAGTGGGCAGAGTTAGCCTGCAATACTGCATTCTAAACATTGTGCCACCAGGGGTCTCTATTTCAAAAGAGGAAAAAATAGTTGGAAGTATGAGCTGAAATGGTATTAATTGAAATCATTCATTAATTTAAGTAAAGTACAGATTTGTATTCTCTCCATTGTTATTAGGGAGTGTGGCTCTTAGCACATTAAGTCTGGCCTGTGACGGAAAAAACAACCCATACTGGAACTCAGAGATAGATACCAGATACAGTAGAACTTCTGATCACAAACGCTTCTGACCACATCCAAATCTGGTTCCAACCAAAAAATTAATAAAAGATTTGAATCTGGTCGTGAACACATACTCAGGTGGTGATCAAATGCAGCCAATTTCCCCTTCTGCATTTTAGTAAACACCAAATTTCAGGTAACGGCCAAATTGGGCTCCGACCAAAGTTATGGAATGAATTATGGTCATGACTGGAGGTTCTACTGTATATTCAAAGCACCCAACATTAATTAGAAATAATCATCAGGTTGTCAGACCTGGAAGCCATCTTTTGAATTGGGACTTCAGGCCTGCCGCATATAATGTTGTGGAAAAATGGGAGCGGGATTATATGGAGTATGGGAGATATATAGTCAAAATAACATTCCTTTCTCAGAGTGTCAAGGACATCTGGGACTGCAGCTGCGATGATGTAACTGGGAGGCATCTCCTGTTTTGGATGGTGCCTGAATGGATCATGTGATGGGCATGAGGGTGCTGGGCAGGGACATGGACTTTCATTGGGGAGGGGTGGCTGGAAACTTTCAGATTCGTGTTTTCCCAGATGTGCCAATATGGCATCTCTAATAAAATGGAACTTTGAGGAAACTCAAGCCTTGGAGTCTTTTTTTTGTTGTTGGGGGTATCACTTGGAACCCTGACACAGGTTTTTTTTTAAAGGCTGAAGAAAAATGTGATCATCAACATTCATAAGACTTATCTTCTTTACTGAAACCAGTAAGAGGGCAACAAGTTGAGAGATTGCAGCAACCTTTCATTATTTATTTTAATGGCCCCATCGTCAGGCAACATGTTACCAAATCCTTGAAAAGTTTATGAACTTTTTTCTTACTTTGTGTAATTGTAAAAGAAACCATGCTAGCCATTAGGTATATAACCAACAGGAAAGAAATGTCTGTGGAAAGAAATTTTAGAGATATCTGTGGAGGTTCTTAGTCATCCAGGTTACGGTTGCCCCAAAAGTGCTTTTTTCAAAAGGTAACTGGACTTTGGTTTTCTTTGAGGACATTTTGCTCCTCATCCAAGAAGCTTCTTCTTGCATCAGAGCTGAAGAAGCTTCTTGGATGAGAAGCGAAACATCCTCAAGGAAAAACAAAGCCCAGTTGCCTTTTGAAAAAAGTACTTTTGGGACATTTTTAGAAATGTTTCCCAAAAAACCAGGAATTTTGATTGCATTCTCAATTCTTTTTTGTCTCCATAGCCACCTACCTTCTTGCACAGAAAATGTTCCCTCCATACAAAGAGAACAGTCATAGCAGCAAATTGGGGCACCTTCTCTAATGAGTTTGGCATGTCCTGGGTAACAACTTTCTGTACATCTGGAAGAAGGTGCCATCTAAATACAAAAATCAAGATCAACCCGGGCAATATATGAATATTTTAATCAATTGGTTTCTGGGTGACAAAGAGCACATTGAATCAACTCAACCAAGGAGTACTAGCATAGCAAACCTTCAACTTTCAATTTCTAACCATTGGGGGTACCATCTAACATTCACCTTTTATGGGAATGGACTCTGCAGACAAGCAACAAGTGAAAGAGATAGATTTCTCTATCACATCTATTGGCAATCCAGAAACATTTTATTTCTATTATTCTCCATTGTAAAGGAAAGTAGTTCCATTGAAAAATGTATTTTTCTTTAGGCAAGTGTGGGAATGCTACATCTTGTAGTTTACTTTCCATCTTTGCTTTGGCAGGAAATCTCCAAAACTTGGCTTTCTTTGTCAGTGTGACAAAAGTTTCTCTCCTGCAATGGAACGTTGCATCAAGAAAATGTCTTTTTTTTAAAAACTGCCCTAATTTCCTTCACTGCATTACTAACTTGATATCTTTCTCTCATGTAATGCAGAGTGCTCTTCCCTTGAAACTTTGGCTTTTCTCTTCTGAAAATAAGATAGATTATTGATGCTATGACCTAGGCTTCCCAAACGCATGAAGCCGACTCCTCATCCCAATAAAACCCCTTTTATTTAGGTTAAAGGGAATTCCTCTCCAGCAAAGTCCCGGCCAACAGTCTTTCAAGAGATTTCACAACTACAGATCATTATCAGGCTTGGAGAGCTGCCAGGCTGATATCTTTCAAATGCCACTCTGTAGCAGCAATTACTTGGCAACAAATCAGGAACAGATCTTCACTCTAATAAATTGAACTAATTGTCTCCTGCAAACTCCTCTCCCCTTTCCCTCCTCTTTATTCCCCATCGGAGGACCCATTCATGCTCCACCTATGCCTTTACTCCAGAGTCGGCCCTTGTTCCTTAGCTGTTCCCTTCTCCTGGCAGCTCTGCTCATGTGCACCCTGGGAACAGGCTCCAGCTGTTCTTCTGCCCCACTGATATGTGACTCAGAAGGTAGCTGATAACTATCAGATAACTGTCAGATGCACTAGCCCCATCTCTGCCTCCGATACAGAGCCCTCATCAGAGCCTTCCTCAGACTCCAGGACTGGCCCATGTTCCTCCCCAACCTCCTCACTGTCTGAGTTTGCTCTGCTGGCTGCTGGAGGACCACAACAATTGAGTAGGATACCATATTCCCATTTAATAATATAGACTGTAAAGAGCTAATGCAATTATTGGTGTGGCAGATTCCACTTTGATTACTGAAAGTTCTAAAGAATCATGGTATCTAATGAATTAATGGTGTCTTATCTTTCCTTATTTGAAAGTTACCTTGATTGTCCTCAATGAAAATTATTTCGGAACAGAAGTGTTTGCATGTGGAGAGATAATAGGAAAACTAAGCAACATCAGCTACCTTGTTAAATGATGTTGGCCATATAATGGCATTCTGATTGTTGAACACCTTGACTTCAGAGGCTGTTTCTCTTTCTACACTCCCAACTTTCACACCAACAACCGACGCATTGGGAAACATTCTCCAGTGCATGATATCAAAGTCAGCCACAGGAACTCCATTTTCATCCAAATAAACTGCATCTCTGGAAATATTATGAAGCTGGAAGTGTCTTAGCTTCTGTGGAAGCTGCAAAGACATAGGAAAAAAAATACCTGTGCAGGTTAGCTATTCCCCTTTGAGCCTTTATCCAATGTTTTCTGTCTGCTATTCTGGATTGGAAGTGCACTGAATAATTCAACCTCTTTAGCTCAGCACTTTGGTCTGCAAGGAGATGATTCAGAAATTTATGAGAAACCTCTCTCCCTCCTTCTTCAGTTATCCTACCAAATCATAGCTTAGCATAAGAATTTTAACAAAAAATAAAAGCACATATAGCTGAAATTGAAACTATATCACATTAAATCCAAATGTTTTCCTGTGATACTGCATAATACTTTTACAATTTATTCTACTTTAATTTATTAATAAAATCTTTGTGTATATATGTGTGTTCATACACACATGGATGGATAGATAGATAGATAGAGAGAGAGAGAGAGATGGTGAAGGGTGAGCAATTGCATGGAAGCTGTAGTGTGGAGTTAGTGGGAGAAACAAGAAGGCTTGTCATAGTACCCAGGAGAAATGACAAAAAAACCTGCCAGCTGATGGATATCCAAGTGACTTGTGAAAAAGGTGAGCCAGAGAGCACCAAATGGGAGCCTTCCTGAAGCCCAAAGTACTTCAACCGTGAACAAAGAAGGATCCCAAAGACCCACCTTTAGCTGAGAGCATATGTACTGAGAGCATATGCACCAAATTCCTTGCGTGTCCAATCACACTTGGCCAATGAAGAAGTCTATTCTATTCTATTCCATTTTTTTTCTTTTCTTTTCTATTCTATTCTTTAGGTCATTGTAGGAAAAGTGGAGTGTTTGATGGAGCAGAAGAAAAGAGATATTCCAAAGAGATAAAAGTGAGTGACTGTGGTTGGAAATCAGAATAGATATCCCCTTTACACACAAACACACACACACACACACACACACACCTAGGAATGTAGACATTGATGCTATAGAAATGGGGAGATAGAGAAGTGAACAATAGAGAAATATGTAGGTATAATGATTCAACAATTTGGAGGTATAGTTTGGAGTAGATGTAGAAGAGAGGTATTTCGATAAGAGGTAGATTATAATGAGTATAAAGAGTCTAGAATTAAGAGCATTGTCTTAAGAAGACAGGAACTGGACTAATAAATGCAACAAAAGAAGCCCAAGAGCGTTGGCCAAGGCAAATCAGAATGTAAAAAGAGATGAGACCTACAAGATATGTAGGTCAAAGATCAGAACAGTCAGGACTAAGTCCTTGGTTTAGCAAATGCACAAGAGCAGCAAGTATGCTCAAGGGAAAAGGCTGAGGATTGCTGGAGAATCCTGATGCTTATTTAATTTGCAAATGGGGAAAATAGCTTTATCACCATACAGCTATCTCTGTCATTAAAGCATCTCAAAAGAGCACAGACAGTTTGAAAGATTTATCCCCATAATCTTTCTTATGTTCATTCTCAAATAATGTAAACTCGGCTTTACTGGAGCTCTCGCATCACAATCAGGAGGCTATGAGTTCGATCCTAAGTAGAGGCAGATATTTCTCTCTCTGGGCACACTGAGAATATATATCTGCTGAACAAAACTCCGCATTGGCGACAGGAAGAGCACCTGGCCATTAAACACTCTGCTAGCTCCATTCAGTGGCCCACACTCCATCCCTCAAAGGATTATGGGATCGTTAAATGATGATGATTTGCTGTTTGGAATATCCTACCCCTCCCTACAGTCAATCAAGCATTACTTGAAGAAATGAAAGGGGAGCATCAGTCGAACTTTCTTCTCACCTGCCATGGCTGTACAACCTGGACTGATTGGTGGTCTTTAAAGAGCATCCTCTTCTTACTGAATTGGGAGGATGAGACAGCACTGAGGACCAAGGCCACAGCTTGGATTGCTTTGAAAATCCCGGAGCCATCCTCAGACAGGATTCTTGCAACCACATGATGGGGTGGGAATTCCCACTTCTTTTTTTCTGTGCATCTTTCCCAAACTTTTTTAGACCACACAGGCTTTGAATGGGAGCACTGGAATGCTCCCATTCCAAACTGTGTGGCAATATGAGAAAATGAATTAAAAATATAATATTGTGTCCTTGTCTTTGTCTGGGTGAGGAAGGAAAACAAAGCATGTTTACGATGGAGATCAACAGAGTGGTAAAATATTCTTAAGCTTATATCTGACAAAGTTGTTGCAATCCACACTTTCCCCCCAATGAATTCATTCACTGAATCCATATATTGTATTAGGCTTGATAGCGTTGCTGTGGCCGGATAATCCAGTTGACAGATTATAATTTTGACTTGGCTACTGAAAACAGAAAGGAGACCTTCTGTTCTTTTTCCTCTAAGACTTCGGTCCATGTTCATCGTTGGAATGATCTCTGAAAAGACAATGCATATCTCATTTTTCACAGCTAGATTGGCCAAGCTTCTTCTAAAGTTTTCTCCTTTTTCATTTTCCTGAGAAATGAGACCGATCCATGTCCATCGGAACTGCAGGAGCAGCTTGACAATTGCAGAGAAAGAAGGTTCTTGTTTTGGGGTCAACTGATACAAAAATGGAAAGTGATGGCTTTGTTCAGGAGCATGGCTGATGATACCGTAGTTGATCTAAGATGAAAGAAAAGACATTGGTGGTTTGTGTCACTTTTAATGACAAAAAACAGCTGCTTAAATCTAACAGCTTAAATCTAACAGCAACATAGTGTTGAAAGACATGTCCATCTGGGTTCAGCTCCAACTAGGGGGAAAGATACTGGAAACATGGAGGCTGCTTGGAAAGATGGTTTAATGGTGGAGAGGATCACATGGTTTGAGTTCCTGAACAGAAAAGAGGGAATCACATGCTTCAAGATGTTGGGTGAGGAAGAAAAAGAGACAGAGATGCTGAAAGTCCCTAGTTTTATGCCCCATCTGGCTTTTGATCTTGAACTTGTATTCTGATTGGTTGTCAGAGTCCCATGGGGCCATGCAGGGACAACTCTTTAAGCTGTGCTTTGAGTCCAAATTTGGTTGAGCATTGCTTCTTCCTGGTGAATTGTGGTGAGATTGGTAAAGGGCTAATACTATCATGCCTTAAACACATCATCCTGGAGCTGAAGGGGGGATCTGTGTTATGTAGAATAGACTGGCTCAGGATTTTTAATGGCCCATTGACAAAGGTGGGGGCTATTAAGAGTGAGTCTGTTTCCTGCCTAAAAACATGTTTCTCCATTTCTTATCCAGGGAAATATAATATTCTGCCTTTTCAATATTTCCCAGGATATTTCATTTTTCTAGGAGAGGGGTGGGTTTTAATTTCCTACAATAGTATACAAAATCAATCACATTGTAAACAATTCTATGTGGGACAAACAGCAGTTGAAAACAAGGGTTCATGAACATCAACTAGCTACTGCTATTAAGCCTAGTTTCACCCAGTCTATATGTGTATTTTTGATTTTTCTTACCTAAGTGTAGGACTTTACTTTTCTCTACATTAAATTTCATTTTGTTAGATAGGGCCCAGTGTTCAAGTCTGTCAAGATCCATCTGGATCTTGAGCCCATCTTCTAGAGTGTTAGTTATTCCAGCCAGTTTAGTATCATCTGCAAATGTGGTAAATTCCCCTCCTATTACCTTTAATCCAAGAGAATTGACATCGTGGCAAGTTCCAATTCATAATAGATAGGAATAAATTCATGGTGACATCCTTTGTTCTATCTTATGGGCTACAGGAAGCATGTTAAAACTTCTGTCTGGATATGCCTTAAACTCTCCATGCTCTTCTATGGTTTTCCTAGACCAGGGATCGGCAACCTTAAATAGCAATAGCAGTAGACTTATATACCGCTTCATAGGCCTTTCAGGCCTCTCTAAGCGGTTTACAGAGAGTCAGCATATTGCCCCCAACAATCTGGGTCCTCATTTTACCCACCTCGGAAGGATGGAAGGCTGAGTCAACCCTGAGCCGGTGAGATTTGAACCGCTGACCTGCTGATCTAGCAGTAGCCTGCAGTGCTGCATTTAACCACTGCGCCACCTTGGCTCAAACACTCAAAGAGACACAAATGTCCTAACCAGAAGCCCCCATTCAATTCTGGAGCTGACCTGAAGTCCGTTTCCCCCACCATAGAGTCTCCTCCTAGCATGGAGTCCTTTTTCCTCTGCCAACCAGAAGTCCTGTTCCCCCACCATAGAGTCTCCTCCTAGTGTGGCGTCCTTTTTCCTCTACCTGTCCTAAATGAAAACCCTATCCATTGAGGAGCCGACTGGTGATGGAGCCACAGCAATGGGATAGCAATAGCAATAGCAGTAGACTTATATACCGCTTCATAGGGCTTTCAGCCCTCTCTAAGCGGTTTACAGAGAGTCAGCATATTGCCCCCAACAATCTGGGTCCTCATTTTACCCACCTCGGAAGGATGGAAGGCTGAGTCAACCCTGAGCCGGTGAGATTTGAACCGCTCAACTGCTGATCTAGCAGTAGCCTGCAGTGCTGCATTTAACCACTGCGCCACCTCGGCTCTACTGCGCCACCTCGGCTCTATGAAAGACCCACATGCGGCTCCAGAGCTGTAGGTTCCCGACCTGTCTTAGACCCATTCACTTTTCCATCATATCTGTCTTCTACAATTTGATCTTTAGACTCATACTTTAACAAATGAGGAATCTGCTGATTCTGAAAGAGATTAAGTGCTGGACTAGCCTGCCTCTTGCAGCTTCATAGCTGGAAGTTTTAAAGAAGAGGTTGGACAGCCATTTGTCTGTAATAATCTGAGGATTCCTACCTTGGAAAGGGGGTTGGACTAGAGCAGAGTTCCCCAACTTTTCTGCTTTTGCAGACTAGCAGGAGAGGCGGGGGAGAGGGGATGGGTCTGTGTGAGTGGTGGGCATGCACGCCTGCTGCTTGCACAAATAGTGCATACACACCACAGGTGGGTTGCTACCGGTTTGGCACAGTTCGGCTGAACCGGTAGTGAAATACTGGCCTGGGTCACAGAACCAGTGTGGTGACCCAGGCTTGACACACACACACACCCCGAACAGTTCCCTCACTGCCGCTGATGCCGCCACCATGTTGTTTTCTAGTGACTGTGAGTACGCAGTTCATTGTAAATTGTTCTGTGCATGCGCAAAGTGTGTGAGAAGCAAACCGGTAGTAAAACCGGCAGCAACCAACCACTGACGCGTACATGTGCTTGCCCACTGCTCGTGCAAGTGGGAATGTTCACCCATACGTACACTTGCCCACCACTTCTGCATCCTGAACAGTTCTGAACAGCTCAAGGCCCCCGTAGTATTTTTCCATTCTATGTTTCTATGATCAAAGTTGCCTCTTTAGTTCTGGTCATTAACTTTTCAATTTAAAACTCGCTCCTTCTATGCTCATATATTCTTGGGTCTCTGTCTTCCTGTTGGTCATACCCATTTTCAAAAATCCAATGGCTACTTCATCCAATTCATCTTAGTATTGCTTGTGACCATTATCAATACACATATTAATTTCACAAAGTGGGCAGAAACACATTGTTCTATGGAGCTATTGTGGGTTTTTCAACCAATACCAATTCTTGAAACAGGCCACATTGTACCTGTTCCCTTTCTCCAAGTATTAACATTTCTTTGCTCAACTTTAATAATAGTCTAGCAAGGGACCTTACTTCATGTACATTCATTACATCCTATTTGATTGTTTACTGTATAAGAGGATGAGAGACAAGTACCTTGGTTTATAACTAAACAAATAATCCATTGGGAATCCCATATCAAAACAACTTAACTTCTGTGCAGAATTTGAAAACAATATTTAATACAGCACAGTACTTGAGCAAAATGGTTTGGTTGAGATTGGCATTTGTGGGACTGATTGGGGTACATTGTAGGGGTGACACTGAACTATAAATTTATCATATTTTATTTATCCATATATTAAGTTATTTTATTTTTATTCCAATTTCATTTTAAATTGTATTTTATTTTATTCCATTTAAAATTGTTTTTATCAGATTTTAATCATAATTTGTGTTTGGAACTCTGCACTTTGACATGGCCCAAGGGCTAATTAATAAAGTCAACTAACTACATGCTGTTATCCTTTTTTGAAAAAAGGATTCTTTAGTGGCAAAAAAAAAGACATCATAAAGCTTAAGCATTGTTTCCTAGCCATTTTATGCCAGGGATGCAAAAAAAAATATCTATGTAAGTTATAGATAGCAATAGCAATAGAAAATTCATTCTGCTCTTTTAATATCTACTCTGTCTCTCTAGATTTGCTTGGAGATTAAGAATTTCCAACAAGGAATTAAGTTTGCTTTAGCTTCATACCTGTGGAATTTTGTAGATGCCCAAGATAGTAGAAATATGGCCAAAGAGTTCAGAATCCGTCTCTTCAAGGACTGCCAGCAGGTTTTTTTGCCTTCCACAACTGTAGTTTGGGACATTCTCCTGCCCCGTGGAGAGCAAGTCCATCATGGCCTCATAGGTCATTCTTGCAGTGAAGAAGTTCTGATAGATGTTGTAGCCCAGGGTGATGTTGGGTAACATCTTTGGGCTCTGGTTGATCTCATGAACAGATAAGAAGAAGGGCAAGATATGGTAGAAGCTCGTATTCATACTGCAACGTAACAGATATCACATTACCCATCTGGATTTTCTTCTTCAGTTCAATAAAGTCATATTTATGGGGGATTTATATTTCTACATTGCAAGGCGTAAAATATCATCAGACACCTAATGTTAAATTTTTTATCATTTGATTGGTTTTAAAGTAGTGGCAATACAAATGGAAAAATACAAAGATAAAAAATTATATCAGCAATGTAAAAAAACACATAAAAAGTACTTCCTAAAAAAAAATGAAAAAGAGAATGAAACATATTTATTCAATTTTAGCAGCAAATCATTATAATTTTACATATAGTTTTCTAATACAGTAATTATTCAAGTCCATATATCTAGTACATTTACATAACTATCATGTTTTCCTTTCTTTTAACCTTTTAACCACAGAGTCTTTGATGACTCTCTACAGTAGCAAGGTAATAAATTTGAGAACAGGCAGAATCTATTACCCTGGGCAAGAGTTATCTTGTCCTGTTTGGATACTGACCCATGTAGAAGAACCTATAAGTAAATTTTTTATGCTCCGCTTTCATGTGTTCTAGGAGCCTTTTCCCTAAAGTACATTGGAAGAAGCAATGATGACCTGCCTTTCTCAAGTTTGTCCGAGTGGACAATCATTTCAATATGAGTGTGCAGCAGTTGCCAAAAAAGTCAACACAGTTCTAGGGTGCATAAACAGAGGGATAGAATCAAGATCACGTGAAGTGTTAATACCACTTTATAATGCCTTGGTAAGGCCACACTTGGAATACTGCATCCAGTTTTGGTTACCATGATGTAAAAAAGATGTGGCAACTCTAGAAAGAGTGCAGAGAAGAGCAACAAAGATGGTTAGGGGACTGGAGGCTAAAACATAATACGAATTGATTGCTGGAACTGGGTATGTCTAGTTTGATGAAAAGAAGGACTAGGGGTGACATGATAGCATTGTTCCACTATCTCAGGGGTTGCCACAAAGAATAGGGAGTCAAATTATTCTCCAAGGCACCTGAGGGCAGACAAGAAGCAATGGGTGGAAACTAACCAAGGAGAGAAGCAAACTAGAACTAAGGAGAAATTTCCTGACAGTTAGAACAATTAATCAGTGGAACAACTTTCCTCCAGAAGTTGTGAATGCTCCAACACTGGAAGTTTTTAAGAAGAAATTGGACAACCTTTTGTCTGATATGGTAAAGGGTTTCTTGCCTAGGCAGTTGGTTGGACTAGAATACCTCCATGGTCCCTTCCAACTGTTATTCTATTCTAATGTTGAGGAATTGGTAAAAAGACATCATTCCTATAAAATGACATAGAAACAGATAAAATTAACCCCCAGAAATCTGTACATGCTGATAATTACCTTTCCAATCTATAGGGTGGAGGCTTGGAAAAATCATATGGGTAAAGATGTGAAAATATTACTGAGGTTATCGCAGTAATCAGGTAATCTCCTGGCTTATAATAATTAAACTCCTTCTTTCCTTCTATTATTGCCTTGAATGGACATTTCATCAGCATCATGGCACAGGGAATTTATAAGAGAAGCAGAAGCAGAAAGAGATGTATTTCCAGCAGCAACATTTGACATACATTAATGCAGAGTCTTCCTATAATTTCTTTTTTAATTGAATCTCAGAGCTCACAAAAGAAGATAATTTCATTGAAGATGATCCACCCTGGGTCTGGAGAAGGAATCTGAAATTTCACACTGACATAGTCCCTGTCTAATTCTATCCCTTTCTTTGCTTTGATCAGAAAAGGAGGTACTTACAGGTCACATCTTCAGTCATTGTATATTCCATTTCTTGCCACAGGTGGTAGTGGAAATCTCATAAACCTTGTTCAACATAGAAAAAATAATCATGTTTTAAATAATTAGAAAGGGAATTGGGAATGACTGTCGCAACAGTGGTGTGCAGTTGGACAAAACAAATTTGCCAGACTCAAGGGCTTACTTCCAGTTTAAGAGTCAGGAAGCAAACAATTGAAGAAGGTTTGACTCCCTTTTGCACTAGAAACTTATTTTTGAGATTCTAAAAAGAGGAGCAAAAATCACCCTTTAGGTCCCACTTGGGAGCTTCCCAGAGGCATTTAGTGCAGCTACCATGAAAACAGTGTTCTTAATTTAACAGTAAGGAAAGTTCTCACTTCCATGCAGTGTTTTGGAACAGCTTCTTTAATTTTGCCTCATAGTGTAGCATAAAAATACATATAGTCACACTGGCAAATCCCTGCAGCATAGTTTCTTCAGCTACCATATTTTTCGGAATATAAGATGCACCTTTTTCCCTCAGAAAAGAGGCTGAAAATCTGGGTGTGTCTTATACACTGAATACAGCATTTTTTGCCTCCTGAAACCCCGCCCCTTCACCAAAATGGCCATGCATAGCCTTTAGGAGGCTTCCAGAGTGCTCTTGGGTGCTAGGGAGGGCAGAAATGAGCGAAGAAATGAGCTGTTTTTTTGCTCAATTTCCCCCCCTCCCCCCAGCCTCCAGGAACACTTTATAAGCCTCCTAAAAGTTATGCGTGCCCTTTTTTAAAAAAGGGGAGGGGGCGTTTTCACAAAAAACAGTCCGTTTTTGGGAGATCTGCAGAGTGGAAAACCTTTTTTAAAAAATTTGCCTCTTCATAATCTTGATGTGTCTTATACTCCGATGTGTCTTATACTATGAAAAATACAGCATTCAGCTATTCTCCAGTTATTGCACAGGAGCAGGTTAAGAACATGGCAGTAGTATTACATCCTTTGTAATTGTAAAAATCACAGTCATGGTTTTTCTTTTCCATTGGTGAAGCTCTGGGAAAAGTGTCAGTATTTATCTTTAAATATATAGTGTTAAAAATTTGCAGCAAGTGAAACATGAGAAAACTGACAGCAAAGCAGTGGTGGGATTCAGCCAGTTCGCACCCATTCGGGAGAACCGGTTGGTAACTTTCTAAGCAGTTCGGAGAACTGGTTGTTGGAAGAAATCTCCTTTTGTTTTTTTCCACTTCACTAATCCTGTAAGGAAGGCAGGAAGGAAACATTCCAGTGTTGTTTCTAGCCTAATCTTTATTGCCCTGCTTACAGAAACTGCCTCTTCGGTTAACCCTTATTACATTGTAACAGCTAAGATGACGCCCCCATCGACATGAGTGACGTTGAGTTGGCCACACTCACCCAGTCACATGACCACCAAGCCACGTCTTTCCAACTGGTCATTAGGGCAGAGAACCGGTTGTTAAATTATTAGAACCCCACCACTGCAGCAAAGGATGTAAAAAACTCCATTAAGCTTGGAATAGAAGCAAATAAAGTTATAACTAGTAGCCAGCATGGGTTTATTAAAAACAGATCATGCCAAATCAATCTTATTTCATTCTCCGATGTCTCCTGGGACACCAAGATCATGGGCTGGGATTTCAAGCAGGGACTATGTTGCGGAAAATGTATTTGCACTGAAGCCACAACTGGAATGCTTCTGTATTAAGGAAAACATCACAAACTCTTTTAGTCTGGTTTCCCATCATTTCCATTTAGCTTCAAGCATCAACAACCATAACCATTTTTTGATAAAGTTTTCGGATTGGTGGATATATTCACAGAAGAGGTGAGAGGCATCCTGACAAAATGGCTGCCTTAAGGGCTATAGACAATCTAGAGACCCCTCCTGTCAAACTTCAAAACTCTTTTGCTGTTGCAACTATTATCACATCTCAGTGTCAATGTTCCAAGTAATGCACCCATTGAAAGCAGAACTCTGAGGCAGGTATATTCCTCAAAGAACAATTTGCTGGATATGCTTCAGGGTTAACACTCAGCTTGTCAACAAACTATGAGAGAGGGAGATAGAAAATGGCCCAGGCATCAAGATATCAGCATGAGACCCAAGGAAATTTCATCAGGTGCTTCTAGAAGCCAAAAAAGACTTTCCCATAACAAAATCCAGAAACCGCATTGGACAATGTGACCCGAGATAAAGGGGGTGGGGGTTGTTAGAATTTGAACTTTAACTATAGGGGTTAGTGTGGGAAAGATCTAGGTCCAGTTTTGACTTCAAACCAGAGGTGGGTTCCTACCGATTTGGACCGGTTTGGCCAAATAGGTAGTAACTTGGCCAGACACATGACCGTACCGGTTCTATCCTGGATGCCGCCATCTTTATTTTCTATTCTGCACATATGCAGAATAGTCTTCATTGAAAAAATATATATTTTTTCCTTTTTTAATGGTGTGTGAATGCCAATCCCAGAGTGGTCCCAAAGATGGGCCATTTTTCACAAAAAACAGAGGCATTTTTTGCCTTCCCCCAGCCCCCAGAAGCACTCTGCAGGCTTCAACGGTCCTGGGGGAAGGGAAAAATGTTTTTGTGAAAAACAGTCCATTTTCCTCCCATTTCATGCAGAAACGGGTCATTTTTGCCTTCCCTCAGCTCTGCTGAAGCCTGCAGAGTGTTCCTGGGGGCCTTTTTTTACAGGCGCTCCCTTACCTCTGGCAAGGCTGGAGTTCCCCCCCCCCATCAAAACTTTTCCCCACCATTTTGGTCGGTATGACTTGGTGAGGGGGTCGTGTGACTGAGTGTGCATGAGTGATGTCAAGTTGGCCATGCCTGCTCAGTCACATGCCCCCCCATCTAGTCACGCCCACTGAACCGGTAGTAAAAAAATTTGAAACCCACCCCTGCTTTAAACATGCCGAAATGATGTACTCAATAAAGTTTTGCATAAGGAGTTTGTACAATCTTGATCATATTTGCTTTGGTTGGGTTCGTCAGTCAGAACCTTGATGCCCCCTTTACCAAAAAACCAACTGGGAAGGCTGCACCACATCATTTGTGTCTTACTCCAATTCAATGCTCTTCACCCTTTTGGTTTCCTTCCCCTTCTTTTGGGTGGGAGGCTCTAGAACACTGGGCTTTCAGAATAGGCAAAGCATTGTTTTTAAACTTTTTTTGTTATCTAAATATAGCTCAGAGACATTGCTAAAATGCCAAATAATACATTGATAATTATGTCTGCAAAATCAGCGAGGAAGCTCTTGGGTGAAAAAGTGGTGGGAAGTGACTTATCAGCTTTTCCTGGTGGCTTCCCTGTTAAATTTGCTTGTGGGAGGCCAGAAAGAAAGCTTGCAAATGGTGATGATGTCTTATGTCAGGGTTCCAAATAGCATCCAAAATTAAATCAGAGTTCAAGACAAGTATTTTTCAAAGTTCCAATTTATTAAGAGAGCCATGTTGGCACATCTGGGAAAACCTGAATCTGAAAGTTTCCCAGTTTTCCCCACTCAGTTGAAAGTTCGTGATCATGCCCCATACCCACCAGGCCATACATGGTCCAATCTGCCATTGCCATGCTGGTAGTTCCACCCATCCAGTATTGGTCAGGTGCGGAGATGCAAAAACAAAGGATGACCTTGGTTTTCTAGAAATGAATTTTGTTTTGGCCACATAGCATCTAACTCCATACAATCCCCACTCCCATTTTCCCACAATAGAAAAGGCATAGTAGAATAATAGAAAGTGTGGCAGGCCAAAGATCCAAGAGGAATATGGCTGGAGGCCTGACAACTTACTTATGTGGCATAAGTGAGAGCCAGTTGCCAAGTGTGTCAGAGTATGAATGAGATTTTATAGACTGGAGTAGACATGGCAACAGGTCAGCCAATGGGGTTTGTTGGCATAGACATGGCAACAGGTCAGCCAATGGGGATTTTTGGAATAGACATGGCAACAGGTCAGCCAATGGGGACTGATTGGAAACTGAAACATAGTATTTGTTTATATGGGGCCATAAGAGACATAAGAGTTTGGAGTCTGGGCGTGGCTTAGACTTGCTGAACTGTATAAAAGTTGGTTTGACCTCTGTACAATATTAGCCTCTGTTTCTCTCTATTCTGTAATGACTTGCTTCTATGAATATTGCTTCTGTGTTCCTGATATTGTATACTTAATTCTGCTGTATGGTATTGCATATAAAGAAGTTTCTTATATATAATTGAATCCTGCAGAAGTTCATTTACTTGTGTATGCTTGCTGGATGTGCTGTTGCAACAAAAACTCTGACAAAGTGCTTAGCTCATGAGCATGTCACTGGGACAGCTAGTCCTGCCTTTGAATAGTTTATAAGTGTCATTCTCCAAAAACTACTTGTAATTAGATGTTATAACCCAGATCTAACACGGATGGACAAATATTGTTTAGAATACCTACAAAGGAGATTAATTACAAGGCATATTATTTTATAACACCAGTAAGTTGCACAAAAATAGTTTCTAAAATCAGGAGCCCTCCTAGTTTTTCATTATTAGATGCTCCCTGGTGTTCATGTCAGGTCTCAGGATAATAATGAAGCATTTAGGGATAAAGATGCAGCCCAGTAATCCCAGACTGGAGGCCAGGATGGAGAAGATCTGCACAGCCACCATGTATTTCCCTTTGGTACTCAGGTAAGTGGGGACAAAGGAAATCCAAACAGTGCAGAAAACCAACATGCTGAAAGTAATCCATTTGGCTTCATTGAAGGTACCTGGAAGCTTTCTGGCTAGAAAAGCCAAGAAGAAGCAGATGGCAGCCAGAAACCCCATGTAGCCAAGGGCAGAATAGAACATGGTGACTGAGCCTTCATTGCATTGCAGCACAATGTGTCCTGGTTGAGAATGCAGATCAGAATCTGGGAATGGGGGAGAAATACTCAGCCATATGAAACAGATGCCTACCTGAACCCCAGAACAAGACAAGACAATGGAGGTGGCCAGAGATTTCCCCAGCCATTTCCTCATTCTGCTGCCTGGCTTTGTTGCCAGAAATGCCACCACCACCATGACAGTCTTGGCCAGTAAGGAAGACACAGCAACTGAGAAAAGAATGCTGAAGGTGGTTTGTCGAAGAAAACAGGTCACTTTCTTGGGTCGACCAATGAACAGAAGTGAAGTCAAGAAGGAAAGTAGGAGGGAGATCAAAAGAATATAGGTAAGGTCCCGGTTATTGGCTTTGACTATGGGAGTTTCTCGGTACTTAATGAAGATTCCCAGAAGAAAAGCAGTAGTTATGGATAAGGAAGTGGCAAAGAGAACCAGAGTGAGACCCAAGTTTTCTTTATAGGACAGGAAAGTTATAACTTTGGGAATACATTGATCTCGCTTCTTATTGGAATGCTGATCATCTGGACACTTTTCACAATGGGCTGCATCTGAAAAATATTTAGGGCACATGTTTGTTTCTGCAGCTGTAGGATCATGGCAAATGTTAATGAACCAATTTATATTACAATACATAAAATGTATTTCTAAAGGTAATCAGGTAAAAAGAAACATTGGGAGAGAAGGAGATTAGAAAATACTTTCTGACTTTACTTGATTAAGGTCTAACTTAAATGGTGAGAAAACATATTAATGAAGGATGAATGAACAAAAGAGCAGTAAGTAAAGAAGTGTTATGGAAAATGCAGCCAAGTATGGCCTGAACCAGTGGTGGGTTTCAAATTTTTTTAGAACCTCTTCTGTAGGTGTGGCCTGCTTTGTGGGAGAGGCTTGCTGGCCATGTGACTGGGTGGGAGTGGCTTGCCAACAATGTGAGTGAGTGGGAGTGGCTTGGCAGTCATGTGACTGGCTGGGCATGGCCAACTTATAAAATGTGGTGAAACTCACTTAACAATGCTCTTGTTTAGCAACCAAAGTGTTGGCTGAGAAACTCTGGCATTTGAAGCACGGAAGTCTTAAAGCTGTCAAGCTACAAGACCCTTGCATCCCTAACCCTTTAGAAAAAAAAACTGAGGTGTTCAAACTTGACAGCTTTAAGACTTGTGGACTTCAATTCCCAGAATTCCTCCTCCAGTCATGTTGGCTCAAGAACTCTGGCACTGAAGTGTGCAAGTCTTAAAGCTGTCAAGTTACAAGACCCTTGCACCCCTAACCCTTTAGAAAAAAAACCCCAGGGGTGTTCAAACCTGACAGCTTTAAGACTTGTGGACTTCAACTCCCAGAATTCCTCCTCCAGTCATGTTGGCTCAGGAACTCTGGCATTGAAGTTTGCAGATCTTAAAGCTGTCAAGTTACAAGACCCTTGCAGCCCTAACCCTTTAGAAAAAAAACCCAGGGGTGTTCAAATGTGACAGGTTTAAGACTTTAAGGTTTAGATAGGATTTTTAGAGGCAGGCGGTGCAATTGGTGAGCCAGCCAATCGGTGAGTGGCGGGTGGGGCAAGCGTGGTACGGACGGGCGGGAGGAGAGAGCTGGAACCGGTTCTAAATGGCATGGTACATTTGGAACCTCTTCTATAGACCTCTTCTATAGAAGAGGTTAGAACTGGCAGGAACCCACCCCTGGCCTGAACAGTTAAAATGTAGTACAACACACTGTTGGTTAAATCCTACCTGAAGAATCAGGTTGAAACAAGTCTAGAAATTTGGCTTTAAATAATTTAATTATTAATTATTGTTGGGGTGTGGCCGCTGCCTTGTTAGCATACATATTGTCAGCCCTGGAAGCAAGGGTAAAATTCATCAGGTTCTGACAGGTTCTGGAGAACTGTAGCGGAAATTTTCAGTAGTTCAGAGAACTTGCAAATACCACCTCTGACTGACCCCAGAGTGGGGTGGAAATGGAGATATTGCAATATCCTTCCCCTGCCATGCCCACCAAGCCAGCCCCACAGAACCGGTAGTAATTTTTTTTGAATTTCACCACTGCCTGGAAGCCATCTGCCACACATAGTGCTGTGGGAAAATGAGGAGGGGGGGGAATTTCAGGGACATGCGGGGGATATCTATCCATAGTAACATTTCTTTCTTTGAGAGCCAAGGATATTCAGCCTGCACCTGGAGTGGCGTGACTGGGAGGCATCTCCAGTTGGGATGGTGCATCGACTGTACCATGTGATGGACATGTGGGTGATGGGCAGGGACGTGGACTTTCATTTGGGTGGGGAAAACCTGGGAGCTTTCAGATTCAGGTTTTCCCAGATGTGCCAATATAACATCTCTAATAAAATGAAACTTTGAGGAACCTCAAGCCTCGGAGTCTTCTTTCATTGGGGGTGTTACTTGGAACCCTGAAACGTATTTGATGATGGCAAGGGATGCTCTCTGGGCTGTTATACCAGGTTCACTCATTTGATTGTTCCAACAAGTAGAAGAAAGTTGTTGAATATATGGACTGAAGTGATATTAATCATAACCATTCATGTCTAAATAGGTGGGCGGGAAATCTTCATTTTCATTATGGAGTGTGGTTCTTAGGACACCAAGTCTGGACTGTGACAAGATAAGGACCCATGCTGGAACTCTGTTGTCCACCAGGGAGACCCATATCACAATGACAGGCAACACTGTTGTTTAAATCCTATCTGAAGAATCGGGTCAGCACAAGTCTAGAACGTTGGCTTTAAATAACTTAATTATTGCTGGGATATGGTTGCTGCTGTCAGGTTTGGAACCCATCTTTGGCTTCAAGTCTTGCCACATATTCAAACATATTCTACTGTGGGAAACTGGGAGGGGGGATTGAATGGAGCATAAGTGATATGTAGCCAAAATAACATTCCTTCTCAGAGAGTCAAGGTCATCTAGCCCCTGCACCTGGAGGGGTGTCACTGGGAGGAATCTTCCTTTGGGACAGTGACTGATTGGGCCATGTGATGGACATGTGGGTGCTGGGGCAGGGTCTTGAACTTCCCATTGGGTGTGGAAAACCTGGAAGCTTTCAGATTCAGGTTTTCCCAGATGTGCCAATATGGCTTCTTTAATAAATTTGAATTTTGAGGAATCTCTAGCCTCACATTCTTATTTGATGGAGGATGCTATTTGGAACCCTGGCACCTGCCTTGGTAGCATGCATAGGAACAATTCAATATTTCTTTCAGATACATTTTATAGGACCCAACGTTAATTTAGGAACAATCATAAAGGCTGAAAATCAATGACATGGTCAATACTCATAAGACTTGACTTCTTTCCTGAAACCAGGTAAGAAGATGCAGTAGCAACTCGAGATATTACAGCAGCTTTTCATTATTTATTTTAATGGCAAAATTGAGTGATAGTACTCAACCTTTGAAAAGTTTGTGGAACCCTTCATTTTTCTTACTTCATAGAATTACAAAAATCCTATGCTATTAATTAGGTCTATAACTAGCAAGAAAGAAAAGAACTTTAAAAAATGTAGCCAGAAAAGCAGGAATAAATTTTGATTGCATCATTAATTCTCTCTCTTTTTCAATAGCCACCTACCTTCTCGCATAGAGAATGTTCCATCCATACACAGAGAACAGTCGTAGCAGCAAACTGGTGCTTCTTTTCTCATGACCTTCGCATATCCTGGGTAACAACTTTCGGAACATCTAGAAGACGGTACTGTCTAAACATAAAAGTAGAGCTCAGCCAGGGCAACATATAAATAAGAGGGGTTTACATCAGTGAACTGATTTCTGGAAGCCAAGAAATACACTGAGCCAACTCAGCCAAGGAGTAGTGGCATAGTAGTTACAGTATTTTTCAGAGTATAAGACACACCTTTCCCCCCCTAAAAGAGGGTGAAAATTTGGGTATGTCTTATACACTGAATGTAGCTTCACCCACCCACCATCCACCACCCTTTGGCCTCTGCCTCCCAGCAATTTACTTCCTTGCAGCAAACAGGGAATATGAGGCTCGCGGAGGCTGCAATAGGCTATAGCAATCCCTACAGCCTGAAACAGCTGATGATCAGGATGCACGCTTAAACTGAAAATGAAACTTGCTGTTTGCTCCACGAGGCAAATTGCTGGGAGGCAGAAGCAGATTTTTTTTTCCTTGTGCTAATCAGACTGTTTGGCTGTCAGGCTGTAAGGAAGTAAGTCAATAACTATAAATGCCTGTAGAATGTTCAAATTATTAGACTTATTTTTTAAAGACTGCTTTATTATTGTTCTAGACAACTTAACAAAATGAAGAAGCTTTTTAAAATAAATGCTTCATCTGAAGAGGCCCAGTGCTATTGTATCTTCTTTTAAATATCAGAGAATAACTATACTTCCAGAAAGCACATCAATTTTAACAGCGTCTGTACAAGTATAGTCTGAAATGTAACACTATAAACAGTGTATATTGTCTGTACTGTTTGCTGTTTGTTGCAAGGAGACAGGTTGCTGGGAAGCAAAAGCAGATCCCCCCCTTGTTTTTCTCCCCAAAAGCTAGGTCCCATCTTCTTTCCTTTTTTATCTCTTGGAGACATATTTAAAATAACATTAGCCTTTATGGAAAAGGTCATATATTATTACATCAGGCTATCCCCACCCAGTCAGTGATTAAGCTACAGAAGAACTACGAAAGATACATAACATCTACGGAATTAAAGGGGTTATAGCAGTGGTGGGTTCCGGGCGGTATACCCTGGTACGGGCATATCAGTGGCAGCTGGGAGCAGCTGCCACCATACCGAATGGTGTTTCCATTGCCCCCCAACCTGCCCTTGTTTCTTACCTCTTTTTAAGCTAGCAGGCCATTTGTGCACACACATGCAGCGTAAGGTGCCTGAGAGATGCTCTGCTGAGCAGCTGGAGCGTTGCAGAGCCATGTGTGTGCATGTGTGTGCAGCGTGCATGCCCATGGTGGACGCCCGGCCCCGTCGCAGCATACCGTTTGCGATGGGATCCAGAACCCACCATTGGGCTATAGGTTTTGTTACTTGGAGGTTGATATGAATTGTGTTGGAGCAGAATACATGAGGACATAAATAGAAACCAAAAAGCAAGCAGCAATAGCTACCTTGTGAAATGATATTGGCCATAGGATGGCACTCTGATTGATGGAGACCATGACTTCGGAGGAGGCTTCTCTTTCTACAGTCCCAACTTTGACCCCAGCAATTGACTTGTTGGGAAAAACTGTCCAGTGCACGATATCAAAATCAGCAACAGGGACTCCATTTTCATCCAAATAAACTCCATCCTTGGAAATATTGTGAAGCTGAAAGTTTCTCAGCAACCGATGAAGCTACAAAGACATAGATGCAGCTTACACATTTGAGCCTTTATGGAGTGCTTTATTCTGGCTGTGATTCTGGACTGGAAGTACTCTGAATAATTCAATTCTTCGGTTGATCGCTTTGATCTGAAAAAGAATGATTCAGGATTTCATAGGAAGCTTCTCTCCCTCTTTCTCCATGGAATACTAGCTCTTCTTCTGATATGTCTTCCATTTCCTTGAAGGAATCACTATATTGTCCTACCAAATATTTTAATATAAATGAAAATTACCTAAGGCTGAAATTTCAAGAATTAATTGAATTATGTTAGACATCCAAATGTTTTCCTATGAAATCATAGCCCGTTTCCTGCTATCTAAAAGAGTTTCTGTACGGGGAGCAAACCACACTGTCAATTGCTTTGTAGATTGCAAGCATTCTATTTCAGCTTTTACTCAGTCTTCAGACAGCATAGCCAGCACCAGCAATTGGCTATGGAGAGTGAAGAGAGACTGATTACATGGAAGCTGTAGAGGCAAAATATTGGAGGAAAAAATGTAGGCTGATTATAGGAGAGCTCAGTGATTTAATGATGCTAGAGACCTTTACTCTAGCACAGGGGTGCAAAACTCATGGCCAATGGGCCAGATGCGTCATGTGCTGGCTCCGCCCTAGCCCAATTTAGCAAAGTGGGGAAAAGGTCCCCATATGTCACGTGACACTGTCGTGATGACGTGAGTTGGACACCCTTGCTCTAGCAGTTTGAGTCCTAGCACTACATGAGGAGGTGAGCTCCCATCGCTTGCCTCAGCTTCTGCCCATTGAGCAGTTCGAAAGCATGTTTTATGTGAGTAGATAAATAGGTACCAGTTCAGTGGGAAGACAAGCCAGCACTTTGTGTGTCAGTCAGAATCTTGCTAACACTGAACCTTCCTGGTTACGACAGCCATTTGCAAGGTGACTTCAGAGGAGGGTGAGTGTCTTGGATGCTGCTGCAGGAAAAGTTGGTTGTCTTAGTTTCTGGTGCGGAGCTAGCTAGCCCAGTGCACCTTGGGAAGCATGCAAACAGAGCTGGCAAACAGGCAGCCAACTACTACTCTCCATTAGCATTGCAAACTCCTGGCTAATGTAACAATGGCATACACTAAATAAATAAATGGTAAGGTAAAGTAAAGGTTCCCTTGCACATATATGCTAGTTTTTCCCGACTCTAGAGAATGGTGCTCATCTTTGTTTCAAAGCCGTAGAGCCAGCGGTGTCTGAAGACATCTCTATGGTCATGTGGCCGGCATGACTAAACACCGAAGATGCATGGAATCCTTTTACCTTCCCACCAAAGATGGTTCCTATTTTTCTACTTGCATTTTTACATGCTTTCAAACTGCTAGGTTGGCAAAAGCTGGGACAAGTAATGGGAGCTCACTCAGATTGTTAACTTTCTAAGCAGTTTGGAGAACCTATTGTTGGAAGAAATGTCCTTTTGTTTTTTTCCAGTTTACAGGGATAATCCTGTAAGGAAGGCAGGAAGGAAACATTCTGGTGTTGTTTCTAGCCTAATCTGTATTGCACTGATTACAGAAACTGCCTCTATGGTTAACCCTTATTACATTGTAACAGCTAAGGCGAAGACCCCATCAACCTGAGTGATATTGAGTTGGCCACGCCCACCCAGTCACATGATCACTGAGCCACATGTACCCAGCTGGTTATTAGGGGAGAGAACCAGTTGTTAAATTATTTAAATCCCACCACTGGTCCTACCTGCCACGGCTGTACAATCTGGGGTGAGAGATGGTCTCCAATCCACATCTTCCTTTTACTCATGTGGGAGGAAGAGACAACAGTGAGGACTAAGGCCACAGCTTGGATTGCTCTGGAAATACTGGAGCCATCCTCAGTCAGCATTTTGGCAAGCACATCCTGGGGTGGTAATAGCCTGCTTTCTTTTTCTGTGCATCTTTCCCAAACTTTCTTAGACAACACAGGCTTTGAATAGGAACACTGGAATGCTTCCTCTACAAACTCTCTCTCAGCAGGGGAATATGAATTAAGGTTGTAGTATTGTCTTCTGTTTGTCTGTTGAGTGATGAAGGAAAACAAAGCATGCTTATGTTGGAGATCAAGCCTATAGGAAAATACTCCTATACTTAAAAAGGACAACGTTGTCACAATCCACACTTTCCCCCCAATGAATGTATTAATCTTTTCTGCGCCATAGATTATTGCTAATAGCATTCCTATGGCCTGACAATCCAGTTGACAAACTATAATTTTTACTTCGGTGTTGACAAGAAGAAGTATTATTTTCCTTTTTTCTTCCACAAACATGTCTCCAGTACGTATATCCACATTTGTGGCTGGGATGGTCTCTGAGAGGACGATGCAAATCCCATTTTTAACAGCTACAATTTCCAAGCTTCTCTTAAAGTTTTCTCCTCTTTCGTTGTCCTGTGAAAAGAGGCCGATCCACGTCCATCGGAAATGCAGGAGCAGGTTGACAATTGCAGAGTAAGGAGGTTCTGGTTTGGGGGTCATCCGGTAGAAAAAAGGAAAATGGTGATTTTGATCAGGAATGCGGCTAATGACCCCATAGTTGATCTAAGATGAAAGAGAATATATTAGCATTTAGCAACAGCACTTAGACATATACCGCTTCATAGTGCTTTACAGCCCTCTCTAAGCGGTTGACAGAATCAGCCTATTGCCCCCAGGAATCTGGCTCCTCTTTTTACCCACCTCGGAAGGATGGAAGGCTGAGTCAACCTTGAACCTGGTGAGATTTGAACTGCCAAATTGCAGGTAACCTGCAGGCAGCAGAGGTAGCCTGTAGTACTGCATTCTAACTACTGCACCACCACAGACCTTTTAATATTGTTAGTTTGTGTCAGCTTAATGATAAAAGTTAGATGTTTCAATGTAAGGGCCTTTCTCCACTGCTGAGAAACATATGCAGGAAAGAACACCTGCATTAAATATGCTGGCTCCTTTGATGTTCTTTCCTCTTGTCCTAGTTCCTTTGGAGTAAAGGGAGCCAGTGATGAGTCAACACATCCTTCTGATCAAAGCCATGTGATTTACATATTAGAGTAGATGCAGTGTGGGGCACTTTTGCCACCAACAGTTTTAACACACATGAATCCTAAACGCTGTGTGGGTCACCAACTACTACATTGGTTCTGCAACCCAACAAGGCAGACACAGACTACAGAAGATAATCAGAACTGCAGAAAAACCCAATTACTGCCAATCTGCCTTCCACTGAGGACCTGTACACTGCACAAGTCAAAAAGAGGGTGGTGAAAATATTTACAGATCACTTGCATGCTGGACATAAATGGTTTCAACTCTTACCCTCAAAACGACACTATAGGGCACTGCACACCAAGACAACTAGACACAAGAACAGTTTTTTTCCCGAACGCCATCACTCTGCTAAACAAATAATTCCCTCACCATTGTCAAATTATTCACTAAAGCTGCGTTACTATTACTTTTCATCGTTCCTATTATGCATCTCCTCCCACTTATGACTGCATGACTGTAAATTTGTTGCTTGTATCCTTACTATTAATATTGTTATTGACTGTTTCCTGATTGCTTATTTGTACCCTATGACTATCATTAAGTGTTGTACCTTATGATTCCTCATGAATGTATCTGAGAGCATATGCACCAAAGACAAATTCCTTGTGTGACCAATCACATTTGGCCAATAAAGAATTCTATTCTATTCTATTCTATTCTATTCTATTCTATTCTATTCTATTCTGCAATTGATTCTGGTAAGATAGTTGCATTGGAACATTCATGATTTAGTAGGGGAATGAACACAGAAGCACCATTCAGATGTCTCTGTGATCATGTGGCTGGCATGACTAAATGCTGAAGGTACACAAAACACTGTTACCTTCCCACCAAAGTGGTTCCTATTTTTCTATTTGCATTTTTGTGTGCTTTCAAACTGCTAGGTTGGCAGAAGCTAGGAGAAGTAACGAGAACTCACTGAACATACGGTGCTAGGGATTTGAACCGCCGAACTGTCAACCTTTTGATTGACAAATTCAACATTTTAGCCACTGAGCCACCACGTCCCTTTGAATACATGCATACATACATTTAATAGAAAGAAAATTATTTCAGGTCTTTCAGTGTCTACTCTCTGCCTCCAGATTTATTTGGAGGTATGAACAATGTGTGCCTTCTGGGCTAACTTGAAGAATTTGCAACATTTATGACATTAATTAAGTTTAATTTAGCTTCATACCTGTGGAATTTTATAGATGCCCAAGAATGTAGAAATATGATCAAAGAGTTCAGAATCTGTCTCTTCAAGGACTGCCAGCAGGTTTTTTTGTCTTCCACATCTGTAGTTTGGGACATTCTCCTGCCCTGTAGACAGTAAGTCCATCATGGCCTCATAGGTTATTCTTGCATTGAAGAAGTTATCATAGATGTTGTAGCCCAGGGTGATGTTGGGTAGCACCATTGGGCTCTGGTTGATCTCATGAACAGCCAAGAGGAAGAGCAGAGTATGACGGAACATTGCCGACTTACTGCAAAATAATAGGCTATCTACAATGACTCTACATTGCACACCACCATTAAAAAAATATTGTTCAAAACAAACTTTTCACCCCAGAAACTGGACCAGGCATCCCCACATCACAAACCACCATCCTAACCCAATGCTTGGGAGGAAAAGCTAGGTCTTCACAAGCCTTCAGAATGCTAAAAAGGAATGCTAAAACCAAATGTTGTAAAATATGACAAATAGCACTTAGACTTATAGCAATAGCGCTTAGATTTATATACTTCATAGTGCTTGTACAGTGCTCTCTAAGGGGTTTACAGAGTCAGCCTATTTTCCCCAACAATCTGGGTCCTCATTTTACCCACCTCAGAAGGATGGAAGGCTGAGTCAACCTTGAGCTTGGTGAGATTTGAACTGTCAAATTGCAGATGAAGTCAGCTGAATATTACCTTTTAGAGTCAGGAGGTAACTAATAGGTGGAGTCAAGTGATGGATTCACTCTTGAGAAAATGATATCACCTATCTGGAGATGCTCCTCTTCCCAAAAAGCCTTTGTTAGACCTAGATATTATTTTGCTGCAGAATATTGATGGCTTCAGAGTTTATGCACTATATTCAAACATATACTACAATACAATACAATAGCAGAGTTGGAAGGGACCTTGAAGGTCTTCTAGTCCAACCCCTTGCCTAGGCTGGAAACCCCATACCATTTCAGACAAATGGCTATCCAACATCTACTTAAAGACTTCCAGTGTTGGGGCATTCACAGCTTCTGGAGGCAAACTGTTCCACTGATTAATTGTTCTAACTGTTAGGAAATTTCTCCTCAGTTCTAAGTTGCTTCTCTCCTTGTTTAGTTTTCACCCATTGCTTCTTGTTCCTTGGATAATAGTTTGACTCCCTCTTCTTTGTGGCAACTCCTGATGTATTGGAACACTACTATCATGTCTCTCCCAGTCCTTCTTTTCATTAAACTAGACATACCCAGTTCCTGCAACCGTTTCTCATATGTTTTAGCCTCCAGTCTCCTAATCATATTTGTTGCTCTTCTCTGCACTCTTTCTAGGGTCTCCACATCTTTTCTGCATCGTGGCGACCAAAAATGAATGCAGTATATCACATCTTTAATGTGATCCTCTGTAGCTAAAATATTAGCTTATGATCTGAGGTCTTTATCCTTCTTGCATAGAGGTGGGTTTTTTTCAAAGTTTTTTTAAAAAAATTGTTACATAATTTAATTAAACCCACCTCTATGCAAGAAGGATAAAGACCTCACATGATGAGCTAACATTTTAGCTACAGAGGATCACATTAAAGATGTGATATACTGCATTCAGTTTCTTTATAAATAAAGTGTCGTCTTGGTTTTCCCCCCTTTACATCTTCTGTTTATGCATAATACATTTTACATCATGTTTCCATTTTACATTTCAGTCATCTTCTTTTCATTCCATATCCTCCCGCTTAATTTTAATTTCTTCTTAATATCTTTACAATATCATTATTTTCCTCTCCAAATTAATCAAATTTAACATATTATTTCCATCTATTATTCTGTTTTACTGTTAATAACATATATCCTTAAATTTAATTTTATATAGTAAACATTTCATTTAGTTAGTTTTCCACAAGTAATAGTTTTAATCTATTTCCCACACATTATATTGAATGTATAGCATAGGCTATATTTACTAAATTTCATTTTATTCTACTAGTAAGTCCTTTTCTTTCTTTCCTCCTTTCAACCATTTTCTCTTAGTCTCTCAGGAACTTCATTTCTCTTACGTTATCTTCTTCCATTTGGTAGAGGTTTTTGAAAGGCGTTCCTTATATTTAAATAAAAAATAAAATGGAAGTCACAAAAGCTTTTTAAATAGGTCAAAGGCCATTGGTTGGATAGTAATGCTGGAAAGCATGGAAGGAAGGATACAATGCAGTGTAAGGGAGGAGATTGTGGGGGGCAACTTCAAGAGTAGTCCTTCTGCTGAAAGTCATTGAGTTACTTGATTATGAGACTGTGGGCAGCTATATAACTATGACTTGCACATAAATAAATAAAAATAAATATCTGCTGACTCTCCGCACTACCAAGTAATTATTTAAGAGCAGGCAGAACCTTATCAGGCAAGAATCATCTTCAAAGGGTGCTACCAAAATGGCTGAGTGTTGAGACCTTGTGGAAGAAGTTAAAAGGAACTTTTGCACACTCAGTTTTTCAAGAATTATTATGTACCTTAGAAACCTTCCTTTCCTTAAACAAATTGGGAGAAGCAATAACAGAATAGAATAGAATAACAGAGTTGGAAGAGACCTTGGGGGTCTTCTAGTCCAACCCCCTGCCTAGGTAAGAAACTATACCATTTCAGACAAATGGTTGTCCAATCTCTTCTTAAAAACCTCCAGTGATGGAGCACCCACAAGTTCTCAAGGCGAGCTGTTCCACTGATTAATTGTTCTATCTATCAGGAAATTTCTTCTTAGTTCTAAGTTATTTCTCTCCTTGATTATATTCCACCCATTGCTTCTTGTCCTGCCCTCAGGTGTTTTGGAAAATAGTTTGACTCCCTCTTCTTTATGGCAGTCCCTGAGATATTGGAACACTGCTATCATGTCTCTACTCATCCTTCTTTTCATTAAACTAGACATACCCAGTTCCTGCAATCTTTCTTGATGACCTGCCTTAATGACCTGCCTTTGTTGTGGTGAGGAATTGGGAAAAGGGAAAACGTTGGAGATGGAAAGCTCAATCACCCAAATTCTGTACTTGCCAATGATTACCTTTTCAATCTGTGGGTTGGAGCCTCAGAGAAAACATATGGGTAGCGTCGAGAAAATATTTTAGATGTTATTGCAGTAATCAGGTAATCTCCTGGCTTGTAGTAATTAAACTTCTTAAATTCTTCTATTGTCACCTTCAATTGACATTTCATCTGCATCGTGGCACAGGGAAATTGGGACAGAAATAGAAGCAGGAAGAAATGTGTTTTCAGCAATAGCATTTGACAGATATTGATGGAGATCCTTCCTTAAGTTCTTTCTCTGGCACGAAGAGATAGCAAAATAGCTCATCCACAGTGAAGATCTTCCAGTTCACCCCAGATATGGAAAAGAAACCCACAGTTTCAGATGAGCATAGTCCCTGCCGAATTCTACCTCTTATCTCAACAGTGCTGGAGATAGTTACAAGTCAGATTTTTCAGTTGTTTACATCCCATTTTTAATCGCATCCTTTCAAACGAAAGGTGGTGGTGAAAATTCCATCAACTTGGTTCAAAATAGAATGAATAACCATGGTTTTAATAATTAGAAAGGGAATTGGGAATGACTATTACATCAGAACAGTGCAGTTGGCAAAAACAATTTTCTATGGCTCAGGGGCATAGTCTAAATTTAATAATCAGAAGGGAATAATTCAGGAAAGTCTGGCTGGTTGTTTTTTTTTAACTCTATAAATGTATTTTTGGCACTCTTTAAGATTGTCATGTAGTAAAACAATTGAAAACTTTTTCATCTCCCAGGGAAGACATTTTAATGTATTCTTATTCTATCTTGTGTAGATGAGACCATCTTTTTCAATGAAGGTCAAGATATTCCAAAATGCTTACTTCCAGGCAAAGGTGGGTTGCTCCCGGTTTGGCCTGGATAAGCTGAACCAGTAGTAGCAGTGGCGGGAGGTTCCAGCCACCCGCCCAGATGCTTCTGCGCATGTGCACACCCAAACCAGTAGTAAAAAAAATTGGCAATCCTCCTCTGTTTCCAGGTAACATCAGTATTGTTTTGAATGATTTTTTCTTGAATATTGCATTTTGGACCTACCTGTCTCTGTCTCTGTCTCTGTCTGTCTGTCTGTCTGTCTGTCTATCTCTCTCTCTCTCTCTGTGTGTGTGTGTGTACACACACACACACACACACACACACATACACACACACACACACACACATACACACACACACACACATATATATAATGTGTGTCTGTATGCTCCACCACAACTGGAGAAAAATACTGTGAGAGTAAGACATTCCTAAGACCCTTTGGGATGGTGGTGTTCTGTTAAAATCCAGCCTGGTGCCTTAAAATTACTTTTATTGTACTGCCGTAAAATGCTTCTACTGTACAGTGCAGTGGAGTTGCCATGGTAACGGCTTCACAGTACTCCACAAGGGGGCTCTCTCTGGTAAGGGGGAAAATCCAACATTAGATATTATGTTTGTTCCGGACATTTTCCCCCTATAAATAAATACCTGGACAATGCCAGATTATCAGCTAGTAGAGAATAAATCCATATGGATTGATTGTCAACTGTCATGTGGGCATCAACATCTACTGACATCATAGCTGGAAGATCTTCAGGATGATCCATAACCTAGGCCTTTGTGTATCTCAGTGACACACTTCGACACTAGTTGAGTCTATCTACCTTGATGCTAGTCATGTTCTTCTTCTCTTTCCTTCTACCTTTTCCCAGATATGTCTAATACATCTTTTATAATATAATCTGGAATAAGAGGAACTTTCTGGAATAACTCAAGCCCTTTCCCCACCTTCAAAATGCTGTACCTGTAGTGGTGAGCTTCTACTTGTTTCACAACCAGTTCTGCAAGTGTGCACTTTGCACATACACAGGACATTACAAAACCACCATTTTACAGCTTTACAACTTACTTTCCACTGCAAGGCCGGTGAGTAAAACAGCTGAAGCATGGTATTCCACTGTGCTGCACCACAGCTGACCTTCAAAACTGCAGAAATAAAGGACAGACTAAGGCAGGGGTAGGTGGGTGGGGCCAAACAATCACTGGAGCTAAGGATTCACCCGAACCTGCACGAACCCTTAGCAGCTCACCCCTGTGTACATAGGTGTTTCTTCAAAGACCACTCAGCAGTTTCAATTGGACTAGGATGCAATTATTCAGCTGTTGGTAGGTCAAAGGGATTCTGTGCTGACATTTTTGGTACTTGTTAGCTTCTAAATGCAGGATAAAAGTGTTGGTTTTGACCTTTAAAGCCATACATGAGAAACTGGTACTGTTGCAGACACCAACCTTCCCCAACGCTGCCACTGTTCTGCCTCCTACCCTCAATCCTGACCCCTGCCCAGGGGTGAAATTGAGCAGGTTCTGACAGGTTCTGAAGAACCAGTAGTGGAAATTTTGAGTAGTTCAGAGAACCGACAAATGCCACCTCTGGCTGGCCCCAGAGTGGGTAGGGAATGGAGATTTTGCAGTATCCTTCCCCTGCCCACCAAGCCACACCCACAGAATCGGTTGTAAAAGAAATGAATTTCACCATTTGCCCCTGCCCTCAATACTCCCACCAGCCCATCTCTGATCCTATAGCCACCCTGCCCCTGGTGCCATTCAGCCATCCTGCCCTCTTGGCCAACACCACATTGACCCTGGCCCTCATCAATATCCAGCCTCCAAGGCTGCCAATGCCTTGCTCCCCAACACTGATGTTGCAAACACTGCAGACTGGGACCACCCATAGACCCTAAAATGCTCAGGTGAGACTTTGTGTCATTACATTATCACAGTCTAAGTAAGACTAACCCCTTTTTTATTTCCATTGACCTTACACAATTCTTATAGAATAGCAGAGTTGAAAGGGACCTTGGAGATCTTCTAGTCCAACCCCCTGCCTAGGCAGGAAACCCTATACCATTTCAGACCAATGGCTATCCAACATCTTCTTAAATACTTCCAGTGTTGGGGCATTCACAACTTCTGGAGCCAAGCTGTTCCACTGATTAATTGTTCTAACTGTCAGGAAATTTCTCCTCAGTTTTAAGTTACTTCTCTCCTTGATTAGTTTCTACCCGTTGCTTGTTGTTCTGCCCTCAGGTGTTTTGAGAATAGGTTGACTCCTTCTTCTTTGTGGCAACCCCTGAGATATTGGAACACTGCTATCATGTCTCCCCTAGTCCTTCTTTTCATTAAACTAGACATACCCAGTTCCTGCAACTGTTCCCCATATATTTTAGCCTCCAGTCCCCTAATCGTCTTTGTTGCTCTTCTCTGCACTCTTAGACTGTCATAGACTTCCATGTTCTGGGGGAACCTACATTGCTATTAATTTGCCAGTTTTTTATATCCTAGAAAGTGCTGCAGAAGTCGGATATTTGTTTTGGAAATGTAGCTATTCCTGAGCATGGGAATCAGATCTTTGCAGTGATTAGTGCAGCAGAAAATTTGATCAATCTTTTAAGAAAGGACCAGGCAGTGTGACAATGAGACAACCTAAAATAAATATTTTATATTTATGCACATTACAAAATTGTGGGATTTGTGGGTGAGCAAGGCTTTGCTGGCAGTGGGGACATGGCCAGGCCCATTGCCACTGTTGCTGCCCTGTTCTTTGCGCTGGCCGGATACCCCATTGCCTGCCTGTGCCACTTGCGGCCAGACTAATTTTTTTCCGTGTGCGTGGAAAAGTATAGTGTTCGAGCAGCACATTTTCATGCCTGAGCACCTGATTTTTTTTTAGCCATAATTGCCATCAGAGCAGATGTTGGGAGGGGGGCAAGGAGGAAAAGGGTCCCCTCCCTCTCCCTCAGACCCCCTGGAAGGAAGGGAGGGGAGGGGGAGGGAAAGGAAAGAAAATGGAAAACAAGAAAAGGAAAGGAAAAAGGAAAGGAAATAGAAAAGAAGGAAAGGGGAAGGGAAAGGAGAAAGAAGGAAAGGAAAGAGGAAAGGAAAGGAGAAAGGAAAGGAAAAGAGAAAGGAAATAGAAAAGAAGGAAAGGAAAAAGGAAAGGAAATGGAAAAGAAGGAAAGGCAAAGAGAAAGGAAAGGAAAAAGAAAGGAAGTTAGAAGAAGGACAGAAAGGAAAAGGAAAGAGTGGAAAGGATTGGTACTGCTCAAAAATCAAGTCTCAAGATCATGTGGACCCCTTTGGCTCAGGCAGTCCAATCCCACGCTGCTTCCCTCTCTCCCCAAAGCGAAGGGATCACAGAAAAAATGCTGAGCCCAGAATGGGGCTTCAGACGAGGCAATGCCTGAGAAACCCTGGATGTGCAGAGAAACGCAGGCTACAACCAGCAAATCCCATTTTCCCAGGAACTGACGAAGCCCCAAGGAACAATGGGAATTCTCCCTTCTCTAGCATCATCGGTCTCCGGGCAGAGTCTTCCTTGATTTCACCAATCAGAAATCAGAGTTCAGAAGGGAAGGAAGGGGGATATTTTCAGTCACATTTAAAGACATTAAAAAACACTGCACTGCAGTTTAAAACTTGTGTGCGGTGTTTATTTGTTACCTGCACGGCCGCTCACATGCGCAGCTTAGAGGGAATGCTGGCCAGACCCAGCCATTAGAATAGCCGACTGCGCTGGAGGGACTTGCCCATGTCTCCTTGAAGAAGATCCCAGTGCCAAAAGGTGTGGGTCAAGGTTCCAAGTAACACCCACAATGAAAGAAAACTCCGAGGCTTGAGGTTCCTCAAAGCTCCACTTTATTAGAGATGTCTAATTGGCACATCTGGGAAAACCTGAATCTGAAAGCTTCCAGGTTTTCCCCACCCAAAAGAAAGTTCAACTCCCTGCCCAGCACCCACATGTCCATCACATGGCCCAATCAGGCACCATTCAACACTGGAGATGCCTCCCAGTCATCTCATAAAAGCGGCAGGGTGAGGTGTCCTTGAGAAAGAATGTTATTTTGACTATATATCACCCACCCTCTATGTAATCCCCCCCTCCCACTTTCCCACAGTAGAAAATGTAAAAGATGGCTTCCAGGTCTGATAGATTGTGCATGTTTGCTGTGTGTATGAGGCCAAGAAGGAGGAGAATACTTGGCCGAACTCACAGCAACATGTTGCCCCCCTTGCCGTGAGTTAAACCAAGTTGGCCACACCTACTCAGTCACATGACCCTCACCAAGCCATGCCCACCAAGCCACACCCACAGAACCAGTAGTAAAAATAATTGAATACCACCACTGATTATAATGGCCCACTGCGTAGTTCAAGAGCCAACTCGATGTCACTCACAGCAACATGCCACCCCACTTTGCCATGAGTTACATCAAGTTGGCCATGCCCAATCAGTCACATGACCATCACCAAGCCATGCCCACCAAGCCACACCTACAGATCCAGCAGTAAAAAAATTGAATCCCCCACTCATTATAATGGCTCACTGCCTATTCAAAAGCACTGAACTGGTTTTTTTTTTACATTTTATTTTTTTGAATCTCAAGAATAAGTTTGGAGACTAAAAAAAACAATCAAACTTCATTGAGTTTCTTTCTTGACTCTCAAATTAGGATTATTCTCCTGAGTCAGATAAAACTCTTTTCTCCAACTGCACACTTTTGTGGCAATGTTCATTCCCAATTCCCCTTCTAATTATTAAAATCATAGTTATTTATTCTCCTTTGAACAAGGTTTATGGGATTTCCACCACCACAATTAGTTGCCAATCAATGTGATAACAAATGGGATATACTGTACAACACCTGATAATCTGATTTGTAACAGCCTCCTTCTGTGATGAGAGCAGAGGTTGGGATAAAACTGGGCAAATACTGTAGCAGTCTAAAATTGCAGATAAAACTTTCAAATCTGGGGACAAACTGGACCTTCTTCACTGTAATTGTGGTCTTCTGTGATCTCTGAGATTTAACTCTATGCTGAAGAAAGAACTATAGAGAGGATCTCCTGCAGTGTATGTCAAATGTTGTTGCTGCTGCCTATACAGCTCTTTCTGCTTCAGTTTATGTCTCAAATTCCCTGTGCCAGTATGCTGGTGAAATGTCCATTTAAGGTGATAATAGAAGAAAAGGAATGGTTCCATTACTACAAACCAGGAGACTACTGGATTACTGCTATAATGTATGGAATGACATCTCGATTGTACCAATTTTCATTCTCCAAGCCTCCAACCCACCAACTGATAAGGTAATTGTCAACACATCCAGGATTCTGGTGATTGAATTTACCTGCTCCAATGTCTTGTCTAGGAATGATTTCCACTCCCTGATTCCTCACCTTGAGAAAGGCAAATTCATTACTGCTTCTCCCAATTTCCTTTAGAGGAAAGGCTCCTGGGGAACATGATGATTTTGTAAAAGTTACTTTTCAGTTCTTCCACAAGTGTCAGCCTCAACTCTGGGCAATGTCAACACTATTCCACAATGACTCTTGCCTAGATGGGGTTCTGCCTGCTTTCAAATGACTACCTTGATACAGTTTATTCATATTTATTTTATTTTTTATGAACAATATTTCAGCAGTAACTCTCAATAAAGTGATTGAATGAATGCCTTAGAATAGAGGGAGATCTCTTATACTTTCTCCCCACCATTTCTTCCACTTCCTTACATTTACTCTATGTTGCCTACCACCCTCTCCAATCTTTCTTTCCACTCTTTAGCACTTTTGCTACTTTTGTGGCTTCCCTGTTCCTTTTGGTTTTTAATGAAAGGGATACTTTTTAAGAACCAAATTCAAGGAGGGAAGAGAAGTTATGTTAAATCTCACTTGTTAAGAATTGTATCCTTTGCTATCTGGTTTCTCACATCTGTTTTTTGCTTCAAAGCTAGGCACATCCTTGAAGAGTAAATAAAAAACACAGGGCAGGGAGTTACCCAGGAACATCCTGCTCCATAGACAAACAGGGTTAGAGGAAGGCTGCCCAAGAATGTCCATCAAGAATAGAATAGAATAACAGAGTTGGAAGGGACCTTGGAGGTCTTCTAGTCAAACCCCTTGCCTAGTCAATAAACCCTACACCACTTTAGAGAAATAGTTATCCAACATCATAAAAATGTCCAGTATTGGACCATTCACAACTTCTGGAGGCAGGTTGTTTCATTAATTAATTGTTCTAACTGTCGGGAAAATTCTCCTTAGTTCTAAGTTGCTTTTCCCCTTGATTAGTTTCCACCCATTGCTTGTTGTCCTACCTTCAGGAACTTTGAGAATAGTTGACTCCCTCTTCTTTGTTGCAGCCCCTGAAATATTATAACACAGCTATCATGTCACCCTAGTCCTTCTTTTCATTAAACTAGAACTGAAGATGATGATCTTTGGAATTTTATTCTGTTGCAGTGAAAACAGCTACTTCCACCTTCTGCCCTTCTTGTTGGCTGTTCATGAGGTCAACCAGAATTCAAGGCTTTTACCCAACATCACCTTGGGCTACAACATCTATCAGAATTTTTTCAGTGCTAGAATGACATATGAGGCCATGCTGGATGTGCTGTCTACAGGACAAGAGAGCATCCCAAACTACAGTTGTGGAAGACAAAAGAACCTGCTAGCAGTTCTTGAAGAGATGGATTCTGAACTATTTAATCATATTTCTAATGTCTTGAGCATCTATAAAATTCCACAGGTATAGAGTATAATGGAATTAATTCCAAGTTGTAAATTGTTCAGACTTGCTGATAAAGCAGCAGTTGTATATATTTCTCCAAATAAATTGAGAATCAGAGAGTAAATATTAGAAGAACTGAAAGAATTTTTAATCCACAAAGTGTGTAAGTGTGTGTGGGTTGTTTTTTTTTGGGTGTGTGTATGTGTGCATGCGCGTGTATAAATATGTATATGTCATAATATTCTTTCTTATTTTGAACTGGAGCTTGGCACAATGCCAGTTGTCTTGGATTTTTTTTTATAAAGTGAGGTTATTAAACTGACTTCTGCATTCCAGATGCCTGAAAGAAATTCAGCCAATTAAAGACTTTATATAGAAATATTTGAAATCAATTAAATGAATGAGGGCAATGAAATAATATACCAATATTGAACAATTGCTGGGGAGAATATAGCAAACAATATTTCAATCTAAACATATGAAACAATCAAATTAGCAGTAATAATATATGAGGAAATTAATATGTTTGTCAGTTTTAAAAGATATTCCATGAGTGTAAAGCAGTATTGGAGAGGCTGCCACAAAGAGGAGGAGGTCAGTTTATTTTCCAAAGCACCTGATGGTAGGGCAAGAAACAAGGGAGGAAACTAATGAAGGAGTGAAGCAACCTGGAATTAACAAGAAACTTCCTAACAGTGAGGACAATTAACCATTAGAACAGCTTGCCTCTAGAAGTTTTGGGTGCTTCATCACTGGGTTTTTTTAAAGAAGAGACTGGACAGTAATTTGTGTGAAATGGTATTGGGTCTCCTGCTTGAACAGGGGGTTGGAATAGGGCAGCGGTGTCACTCCGAGCTCCATTTTTGGCTGGGACAGCCTCCTGCAACCCTCTGCCAGGCAAAATGGAGCTTGGGAGGGCCACACAGGCCGGTTCTTTGCTATTTCCAGGGCGGTTGGATTAGAAGATTTCCCAACTCTATTCTGATTGACTAATGGACTAAGTGGATGAATGAGGTATAATGTGACCCGTAGGGTGTGCTCTATGAGGACCACCCACGAACCTTACCCACAGATAATTCAGAGCTCCCTGGTTTCAAAGGGAGCATAAAAGACAACAGGACAGAACATCAAGGGAACTACCAATATTCATGCAGTTATTGTTTGAAACTTCTCTCAGCAGTGAAGGCCCTTAGATTTACCATCTGACTTTTATCATTAAAACTGGCACAAACTACCAATACCTTCTCTTTTATCTTTAGATCAACTACAGTGTCATCAACCAGATGGCTGAGCAAAATCGTCATTTGCCTTTTTCATATCGGTTGACCCCAAACCAAGAACCTCCTTACTCAGCCATTGTCCAGCTACTCCTGCATTTCCAATGGACGTGGATCGGCCTCCTTTCTCAGGACAATGAAAAAGGAGAAAAATTCAAAAGACGCTTGGACGTTCTCGCGCTTAAAAATGGAATTTGCATTGTCCTCTCAGGAGTCGTCCCAGAAGCAAATATGCCGACAGGTGCTGGAGACCCTGTCTTCCAAGAGAAAAGTAAAATGTTCATTTCTCTTATCAAGAGTCAAATAAAAATTATAGTATGCCAACTGGACTTTCAAGCCTCCGGAACGTTAGCAGGAATAATACAAATATTTGATATGACTAGTACATCCCTTGTGGGAAGGGTGTGGATTGCAACAACTTTGACAGCTTTAAGTGTAGGTATTTTTGACCTCTCAGTTGATCTCCAAAATAAATATGCTTTGTTTTCCTTCCCCATCCATAGAAAGAGAAGGGCTCAGTATTATGACTTTAAATCTTATGCATCTATGGTCCTAATGTATGGAAAGGAAGCATTCCAATGTTCCTATTCAAGTCCTCTCTTATCTAAGAAAGTTTGGAAAAAATGCAGAGAAAAAGAGAACTGGGAATTTCCATCCTATGATGTGATTGCAAGAATCCTGTCTCAGGACTCCTCCAGTATTTCCCAAATAATTCAAGTTGTGGCCTGGGTCCTCAATGCTGCCTCTTCCTCCCAATGGAGTAACAGGAGAATGCGGGCTGGATACCATCAATCACCCCAGATTGTGAAGCCTTGGCAGGTAAGTCTTCTCCTTATAGGTTCCTTTGATTCTCCCCTTCCAATTCCTCAATATTAAATTAGATGTAGAAGAACCCTAACCCTAAGCAGAAGAAGCTGCTTGGATGAGAAGTGAAAAATCTTCGAGGAAAAAAAGAAATTGCCTCTTGAAAAAAGCATCTTTGGAACAACCATATTTGAACCCCTCAAATATTGAAAAAGTGATACCATGTCTCCCCCAGTCCTCCTTTTCCTTAGACTAGACATACCAAATTCCTGGAACCTTTTCTTCAAATGTTTTAGCCTCCAGTCCCCTAATCCTTTTCTTTCTTGCTCTTCTCTGCAATCTTTCTAGAGTTTCAACATCTTTTTTATATTGTGCTGACCAGAACTGGATGCAGTATTCCAAATGTGGTCGTACTAAGCTTTTGTAAAGTGGTACTAAAACTTCACATAATTGATTCTATCCAGGGGTGGGTTCCTGCCAGTTCTAACCTGTTCTATAGAAGAGGTTCCACAAATCTACAGTGCTGTTTTAGAACCGGTTCCAGCTCCCCCCCCCACCATCCGCAGATCATCAAGATGAAGAGCGAAAGGAGGAATTCTGGGAGTTGAAATTCACAAGTCTTAAAGCTGTCAAGTTTGAACATCTCTGGGGTTTTTTTTTCTAAAGGGTAAGGGGTGCAAAGGTCTTGTAACTTGACAGATTTTGCGTGCTGAAGAGGTTCTAAAGAGGTTCTAATTTTTTTTTGAAACCCACCAATGATTCTATCCCTGTATTAATGCAGCCTAGGATTGTACTGGTATTTTTGGCTATTGCCACACGCTGTTAGCTCAAATTTAACTGATTGTCCACTAGGACTCCAAGATCCCTTGCCCAGTTTCTGGCATTAAGCCATGTTTCACCTAGTCTATACCTACATCTTAAGTGCAAAACCTTACTTTTATCTACGTTGAATTTCATTTGGTTAGATAGGGCCCACGTTCAAGTCTTTCAAGATCTTTTTGGAACTTGAGCTTGTCTTCTGGGGTTTTGGCTATTCCTGCCAGCTTAGTGTCATCTACAAATTTGATCAGTTGCCCTTCTATTACCTCATTGAAATCATTTATGAAGATATTTTTGAGGAGTACTGGGCCTAAGATGAAACCTTGAGGTTACCTCACTGCTTACTTCCCACCATATGGATGCAGTTCCCTGGAGGTTTGTCAACTAATTACCTGGTGGTGGTCATGTCTATTCCACATTTTCAAGAATGTGATGTAAATATCTGAAAAAGAGTTGTGAAGCCCTGGAGAATGACTGAGAGAAGCTTCCTGTGAAATGCTGAATGAAACTCTTTCATGTTGTCTTGATGATCTGAAGTGGTTGAATTATTCAGAGAACTTCCAATCTAGAACAATAAAGCAAGAAAAACACATTGAATAAAGGCTCTAGTTGTCATGTTTTTTTCCTATGTTTCTGCAGCTTCATAGGTTCCTGAGAAACTTCCAACTTCACAATATTTCCAGAGAAGAGATTTCTTTTGATGAAAATGGAGTTCCTGTTGGTGACTTTGATATCATGCAATGGGCATCATTTTTTAAAACGTCTGCTGCGGGTGTGAAATTTGGGAACGTAGAAAGACAATCCCCCTCGGAAGTCAAGATTTCTGTCAATCAAAGTGCCATCCAATGGCCAACTTCATTTAATAAAGTAACTGACGCTCCTTGGTTTTTGGTCTTCTATTTAACTCCATATGTGGAAATGTTTCTGCTTAGAAATAATTCTGATTGAGGCCAATTGTAATAACTTCCAAATAAGAGAACTTTAAGCCTCATTAATTTATTAGATATAATTTTGCTTTAGAGGTTTTTCAATAATTTATCGCACATTGGAACCTGATGTACCATCAATGGTAATGTGGAACTGGCAATCTACATTATTAAACTGGAATATGTTGCCATAAGTTACAGTACATCAAATCATCTTGTTTTCAGTAAGAGAAAATCCAGTATGTCTATGGAGATTCTCATTCATCCAGGCCATGGTTATTTCAAATGGCATATGGATTTTGTTTTCCCTTGAAGATATTTCACTTCTCATTCAAGGAGCTTCTTCAGTTCTGACTGAATGGTGGAGGATGGCAAGATTTGGAACTGCTGAAAAGACAGTGTTGTAAACAGGATAAAGATTCAGCAATTGCAGGAAGGTTCCACACCCATTTTCACTGGTCACATGACCCTGAGGGCACACATGAATTCCAAGTGGTGTCAACAAGTTTCAGAAATGACCAGATGACTGCAAGGCATATAAATCCTTCCATACTCCACCATTCAGTCAGAATTGAAGAAGCTTCTGGAATGAGAGGCAAAAATGTCTTCAGGGAGGAAAAAGATCAATTGTCTTTTGAAGAAGCACCTTTGGGAGAAAATATAGAATATGAAGGGTTTATCCCACTGAATAGCATAAGAGAAAGAAGTCATTAAGAATGTGGTGAGGGAAATGAGGGCAGCTTTAAAAAGTCATTTACATATGATGATACAATGACAAGTTGTGTGAAAGAAAGATAGGGACTCTAGAGAAAGCTACATGTTAGAGGTTTCCTGAGGGAGCAAAGATGGAGAAAAAAATATACTGTATTTTTTGGAGTATAAGATGTACTCCCCCCCCAAAAAAAAGTGGGTGGAAATTCAGTGCATCTTATACAGGGAATATTGGGGGGGGGCTTGGTATGGTGCCAATCAGCTGTTCTAGAATGGGCCATGGTGGCAAATGGACTGCAGTGGTAGTGGTGAATGGGCAGTGGTGGCAAACGGGCCACAGCAAATGGGCCACAGCGAATGAGCAGTGGTAAATGGGCCATTTCGAAAGGGCTGCAGCAAATGGCCCAGATTAATACCGGATGGATGCTGGGAGGCAGAGGCAGATTTTTTTTTTTTTGCTTGTTTTCATCTACAAAACCTAGATGTTTCTTATAGGCTGGAGCATCTTATACTCCAAAAATACGGTCTAGGTTATAGCATTCTCATACATGCCCTAACGAGCATGGAGAATTGCACTGGATCTAATTTCCTTTGGAAAAAAGAATAGGGCAATGAGTCTGTTTTGGGATCTACAGTGGAGATTGATAGAAAAAGAGAATGGCCTTTGATTTGCCCCTTGCAAAGTTCATGCCACTACTCCTTCACTGATTTTGCTCAATGTGTTCCTGAGCTTCTGGAAGCCCCTTGATTTCAGTAAACCCTTCTAATTCATACAATGCCTTGAAATAATCTTTCTATTTATGTTTAGATGGTGCCTTATGCAAGATGTACAGAAGGTTGCTCCCCGGGTTACACCAAGCTTGTGAGAGAGGGAGCCCCAGTTTGCTGCTACGACTGTTCTCTGTGTATGGAAGGAACATACTCTGTGCAAGAAGGTACAGTAAGTACCTTCAAAAAAAAAATTAGGATATAATCAATATTCTCTATTGTTTTGGGGGAATATTGGATAAAGAAGCAAGAAAAACATGAACTTTCTTAAAGCATTCCCAAATCTTTCGGACACCAAATTTTATAGGATGATGTGAGCATTTAAATAAATAATGAAGGGTAACTGATTTCTATTGACTAGTTACTTTCTTGTTAGGTTTTAGGAAAGAGGATAAATTTTGAGAGCTGATAATCACATTCATCTTTAGCCTTTAAAAATAGTGTTGATTATTTTAGTTAATGTTGTATCATATGAATATCCCTGGGCAGAAATATTATATTATTCCTTGAAAATGAAGTAGTTGATTTCTTATGCGGTTTTCATGCTCCTACAGTTGCAGAAACAGTTACATGCTAACCATTTTTTCCAGATGTAGCCCATTGTGAAAAATGTCCAGATGACAAGTATTCCAATAAGAAGAGGGATCAGTGTGTCCCCAAAAGAATAAGCTTCTTATCCTATGAAGAGTTGTTGGGATTCATCCTGGCTTTCTTTGCCATTGCTTTGTCCCTAACCACTGCCTTTATTCTGGGGATCTTCATTAAATACCGAAAAACTTCCATAGTCAAAGCTAACAACCGGGACCTCACCTACATTCTTCTGATCTCCCTTTTGCTTGCTTTCTTGACCACCCTTCTGTTTATTGGTCATCCCAAGAAAGTGACTTGCCTTCTTCGGCAAGTCACATTCTATTTCGTTTTCTCAGTTGCCGTCTCTTCCTTGCTGGCAAAGACAATTATGGTGGTAGTTGCATTTTTGGCCACGAAGCCAGGCAGCGGCATGAGGAAATGGCTGGGCAAGGGACTGCCCAACTCTATTGTTTTATCCAGCTCCGGTATTCAGGTATGCATCTGTATCATATGGCTGGGAATCTTTCCCCCATTCCCAGATTCTGACTTTCATTCCCAACCAGAACACATCCTGCTGCAATGCAATGAAGGCTCTGTCACCATGTTCTACTCTGCTCTTGGCTACATGGGTTTCCTGGCTGCCATTTGCTTCTTTGTGGCATTTCTGGCTCGAAAGCTGCCTGGTTCCTTCAATGAAGCTAAACTGATCACCTTCAGCATGTTGGTTTTTTGCAGTGTTTGGATCTCCTTTGTCCCCACCTACCTGAGCACCAAGGGGAAATATATGGTGGCTGTGCAGATCTTCTCCATTCTGGCATCCAGCTTGGGTTTACTGGGCTGCATCTTTATCCCCAAATGCCACATTATTATCCTGAGACCTGACCTGAACACCAAAGAACATCTGATGATGAAAACTCACTAAGGCTCCTTATGTTGGTATTTATTTTTGTTCAGTTTACATCCAGCATTAAATCACATAATTTGAAGTATTGTTTTATGTGTTGTTGCTTATCTTTCTTCATTCCTTATGAATTTTGAATTATAATAATTGAATAAAAAGTTATTAAAACAACTCAAACTATTTGAAATAACCATATCCTTCAATTGTCATAATCTGAATTCATATTAAATCATAAAAATCATCAAACACATTAATAAAATTTCTGAAACCAGGCTAGATAAAGAGTTATCAGAGATTTTCCGATATGTGGTTTTAAGTGGTTTTAAAAAAGAGTTAATATCAAACGCTGTGTATTGTTGATTGATCTCTTCTGGGTGGATAATGTAAGATCACTCACAATTAAATAAATGTAAGACATCAAGAAATAGAAAAAAAGAAGCATATAACATTCCATATATTAAGAATAGATAGAATATCAACATGAACTTCAGAGCAAGTTTAATCCCAGAGGAGTTAGCAAAGGTCGAGGAGAAGCCCCAAAGACTATATGGAGAAAGGCAATCTCCTGATATAACACAGGGAAACCCTTTGGTGACAACTGGAGAGAAGATGGTCATCATGGCCAACCCAAAGCTGTGACAGCTTGGTGAGAGACAGGAAGATGAAAATCAAAAAGCAACATGGCTGCCCTGGGTGAGAAATCTCTAATCTTCTGCAAATGAATTTACCCTGATATAGCACTAGAAAACTGAAAGCGGGACTCAAAAAAGGAGTGTAGCAGGATTTTCACTCCACAAGAGTAACAGCAACTAAGCTTTCAGAGCTATTGACGTGTCCGGAAAAGATTAACAAAGAAATAAAAAAAAAATCAGAGGCTGAGCTAGAAAAAAAGCCTAGACTAAGTTTTTTGAAGGAACTTTTAAAAAAATCAAAGACTGCTAGGAATATTCTTCCTATTATTGTTGTTGGACTGATGTCGGATTTAAGGAGAAGCCTTCCAGCATTTAAAAAAGAACAAGGTCACCATCTATACTGACCAGAAAAGTGCATACAAAAGGGAAGTGACTGATGCAATATTTATAATTACTCCATAAAGAGTCTTGTGATATTCAGAGAAGACATTAACCAATTTGGATATGGAAAAGTGAAAAAAGAAGAGAAATATTCTTGGTGAACTTAGAAACTATACATCTATATAGATATTATTTTGGGAAAAAGTTTAGTGACTTAATGGGTTTTGGAGCCTCGGTGGATTATGAACTTTAATTTCCAAAAAGGCTCCCAAAGGACTACAATAGTGAGAGTGTGGATAAATTTAATATGAATTATAAATTTTACTGCTGAATGAAGAAATGGAGGAAGCGCTTACTCTTAAGACATATGAGTAATTGATTATTAATGATTAATACTTAATTATTAACATTGTATGTGTGTATGTGTATTTGTGTGTGTGTGTGTGAGAGAGAGAGAGAGAGACAATACATACCTATTTCCCTGGCTTAGCTGATAAAGGAGGATAGCCTGTGGCTTAGTGGCTAATGTAACTGCCTAATATGTAATACAGCCCAGGTTCGATTCCCAGTAAGGGTATGGCTAGCTGATGAAAGCTAAATAGCATGAAATAGCTCTATATTGGTCTCCCTTTATTTATTTATCAGCACACATGCAACACAAATGTAACAAGGCAACCTAAAAAAATGAATTTCAGCCTGGATGGCTCCCAGAGTGAGCCGATAGACAGAAAAGGGAAGCAGTATGCTCCCTCCCATATTTGGGCATACCAGGGGTTGTGACACTATATATATATATATATATATATATATATATATATATATATATATATATATATATATATATATATATATATATATATATATATATATATATATATATATATATATATATATATATATATATATATATATATATATATATATATATATATATATGTCTGTGTGTGTGTGTTTTCTGGAGGTTTTCGTGGGTGTTAGTATGTAGGTCTCTAGTTATTCGGGTTTTCTCCCGCGTAAAATTGGAGATGTCTTGGCGACGTTTCGACGAAGCCTCATTCGTCATCTTCAGGTTACTTCAGGCTTGGTGCTTCCAGGAGCAATGTGAGATCTCGGCTGTTTCTTCCTTTTAACTGCCAGTGGGGGTTTGAACTGATTGGGTGGGGGCTTGGCTGTGTCCTGATTGGGTGGAGGTGTGTTCTGATTGTTTGGGGGTTTGTGTTTCATGTAAGGATAGGAGGGGTTTAAAGAGGCTAATTGTGCATTTGCAGTCTGGCTTCTGGTCCTCGGTCGTGCCTCCTCATCAGTTTGTGTTTTTGTCTGTTTTCTTTGTGGATGTTTGGTGGTGATATTCTGTGTGGCTCTTGTGAGTGTGGGCCTGGTGTCATTCATCATGTTCGGGACTCGTTTATCAATAAGGGCAGGCTTCCAAATGGCTGGCAGGCGGGAGGTATGGTCTCGCCTGTTCATGCTGTGTGGGCGTTTTTCTATTTCAATTGCTTCTCTGATTGTTCGGTTGTTGAAATGTTCAGCCTTGGCGATAGTTCTAGTCTTATTAAAATCAATTTTATGTCCTGTGGCTTTAAGGTGTTGGACCAGGGAAGAAGTTGGTTCCTCTTTTCTGATTGCGTTTTTGTGTTAATCAATGCGTGCACTTATTCTTCTGTTGGTTTGTCCGATGTATGTGTATGCCCCAGTTGAATGTGATACACCAGGAAGTATGGGAAATAATTTTAAACATTGTAAAAATAATTACTTTGTTTGCTATTTTGGAGAAGTACTTTTTGATTATCAAAGATGACAATTACATTGAACTGGTACTGTCCGGTATGCCATAAGATGTAGTGAAAATCTGGTGTACTGGACCAGTCCATTAGTAATGGTGGCTTGGCCATGCCAACACACCTCTGTCAGAAGCTTTTTTTAAGATTTCCAACTTGTGAATGGAACCAAACTTTCTATAGATTCATTATCCCATTATTTATCTGGCAGGCATGTGGAATGAGCCATTCTGGGAGTAATATTTTACTGTGTGTGGGTGGGTGTTGGTTGCTTCCCACAGAGGGCAGGGAAAAAGAAAGAAAGAAAGACAGAAAGAAAGAAAGAAAAACAGCATGCAATTTAGGGCTAGAAGTCTACTCAGAGGTCATCTAGTCCAACCCCCTGCTGCAGCAGGAAACCTTACCTTGTCTGGATTATTTTGGTGCCTCTAACAGATAGGAAAATTGCCAGAAAGGAGAAGGAGTTGACTAGCACAAAGCTGCTATGAAGAGGAAGGCAGAGATAGTCCTTGACTTATGACTATAATTGAGCCCAAAATGTTGGTTCCTAAGCAAGAGCGTTGTTAAGAGAGCTTCACCACATTTTACCCAATCCATGACATCTCCTGGTGAATGACATCAAGTTGTCCATCTCACCCAGTCACATGACCGCTAAGCCATGCCCACAAAATAGGCCACGCCCACAGAACAGGTAGTAAAAAAAATTGAATCCCACCCCTGCATCGAACATATCAAAGAGCGGAAAGAAAACCTCATCTACATCATCATCAGCAACATCATTGGAGGCATCAAGCCCATCTAATTAAAAATTGAGGCCTGTTAGTTAGGCCCGAAGAAGTCAAGCTCCATGCAGAGTATGCAAGCGATGCTACTATCAATCAGAGAAGCCATGTCCAAAAGTCAGGAAGTTATATCAAAATACTCTGATGAGATCAAAAATGAAATGAGTGAGATGAATATACCTAAGATGGATGAAAAGATAGGGAACTTCCAGCAAATGATAGTGCAGAATAAACAGAGGATACAGAAAATAGAAATAAGGTCTGAGCAAACTGGGGAAAAAATGGACGAAATGGACCAAAAGCTACCACAGGCTAAAAGAAAATTAGAAGAGACAGTTATCTTTCTTGAGATGGAAAAGGCAGCTTACTGTTGTAGAAGAGAAAGAGGAAGATCTGGTTTCACATAAATTTACCACCAGTTCGCCCCGTGTGTGCATTCTCGTTTTGTGAGCATGTGCACCTTCCACTCATGTGCACGATGTTCCATGGATGTGCCTTCCTCATGCACATGGCTTAAAAATTGTGGCTAAAGAAGACAGCATGGAGCCGGATGTGTGGGAGGGCCGGGGGTGGGCCGGGCCAGGGGGTTGCCCCACCCACAGGTCACCATTAACCATTTGCCCAAACTGGCCTGAACCAGCTGAATATCACCTCTGATCTAACCATTGAGAAAGATGGCCCCATCTACATCACACAGAAGCCCCCCCCTGGATCCGCCAAGGGCGCCTCAGAGCAGAGGAGGCTGTGCTGGGCTCGCTCCAGGCGGAAAGGAGCCCCACCCACATGGGGATTTCTCACGGCATGGAACTGAAGCAGGCGGCGGTGGCAACAACTCTGGGTTAACGCAAGACACGGAGCGAGCCAAGAGCGGCAGCGGGAGGATGACGAGGACGACGAGGAGAAGGGCTGGCGCCATGGTGGAGCAGACCTACTCCTGGTAAAACAGCAGGAAACGCAACGCCTTGCTTCCCCGGCCAAGGCTTCCAAGGCTTCCAAGGTGATTATGCTGTTTAATTCCGCAACCCTCGCCTCCGCCCGCACCCACCCGAGAGACCCCCCACGGACCCCTGACCCCCGACCAAGAAGGGGCGAGACCTAGAGAGAGAGAGAGAGAGAGAGAGAGAGAGAGAGAGAGAGGAAAGGTGTTGAACGAAGGCCTTGGAGGACTCGAGAAGCCTCCTAAGGCCACCCAAACCAGATTCTGTTTCTTCTGCGACCGTCCCACCCTGCAGCACCATCAAGCAGCACCAGGTCACCGGGCTGGACGAGGCCTTCGAGGAGTTGTAGAGGGAGCTGAAGGAGCAGCTGCAGACCCTCTAGGACAGCGAGCGTGGGCACATCGGTGAGGCCTCTGAGCGGATGCATCGGCTGCTCTGTGAACGCCAGAAGGCCATGTTGGAGGAGCTGGAAGCAGACACGGATGCTGACTGACATCGAGCAGAAGATCTAATGCTACAGCCTGCAGCTACGTAAAGTGCAGGAAGATAGCCAGATCCTGCAGAAAAGACTGGCAGAAACCGACAAACACAACTTCCTGGCAGGCATCGCCTCTCTCTCAGAGAGGCTGAAGGGGAAGATCCACGAACCGAGTCTTGCCTATGAGGATTTCCCCACATTGAAATACATGGGGCCTCTGCACTACACCATCTGGAAATCCCTCTTCCAGGACATCCAGCCAGTGCCTGCCACGCTGACCCTGGACCCAGCCACCGCTCACCAGTGCCTCTGTCTGTGTGCTCCCCCCGTCTCTTTCCCTTCCGGGACATTTATTTTTACCGTTGTAATTATTTTAATTGCCTGTCTATTCAGGAACGGCATTTTAGCTGGTTTGCTGGGAGTGTATGAATGTGAGAGAAAATGTTCCCACTTTTAAATTATTGTATTGTATTTTCAAGTGCTCCACCAACCACAATACCAGAGAAAGGGGTGGGGGAGTAGCATTTATCGTCCAAATGTCGTTAGTTCCTTGCAGGATCCCTGCCCCAGAGATTGTGGGGTGTAGTCTCTCCTCTTGAAGTTGGACCTAAGGGTTCAATTTGGCTTTCTGTTGATGTACCTGCCTCCCAGCAGCGTCACGACAGCCCTGCCTGTGCTACTAGAGGCAGTAGCCGGGTTGGCGCTGGAGTTCCCCAGACTTATAGTATTGGGGGACTTTAATCTGCTGTCTCTCGGTGAACACTCAGATGGGGCACAGGAGTTCATGGCTTCCATGACAACCATGGACTTGACCCAGGTAGTTCAGGGTCCAACTCATAGGGCGGGACACACACTTGACCTTGTATTTCTGTTGGGGCAGTGGAGACGTGATCTTGATTTAAGGGGAATAGAGACCTTGCCCTTGTCATGGTCAGATCACTCCTTGCTGAGGCTTAACTTCATGACACTACTCCCTCACTGCAGGGAGGCTGAGCCAATTAAGTGGTTCTGCCCAAGGTGCCTGATGGACCTGGAGGGATTTCAGTGGGAGCTTGGAGAGATACCTGACTCCCTTATCCGCAATCTGGCCAAGTATTTGGTTGCTACCTGGAATAGTGCGGCGGCTGAAGCATGGGATCGGATTGCGCCTTTGAGGCCTCTCCGCAGCAGCGGATCCAGGAGGGCACCTTGGTTTACCGAGGAACTCTGGGAGATGAAGCGCCAAAAGAGACGCCTAGAGCGACGTTGGAGGGCTAGTAACTCTGAGTCTGATCGATCACTATTAAGAGCCTTTATTAGTACTTATCTAGTGGCGATACGGGCAGCTAAATGTATGCATTTTTCTGCTCTTATTGTGTCCGCGGAATCTCACCCAGCCACCCTGTTTAGGGTGACCTGCTCCCTACTGAAAGGTGAGGAGGCAGGGGAATCCTTGCAGGGAGGAGCTGAGGAGTTTCTTCAGTTTCTGTCAGATAAAATCACTCAGATTCAGACAGACCTGGACTCCGCTTGGGCAGTAGCAGCTGAGATGCTGAGGGCTAGTCTTAATCAGATTTTTTGGGATGAGTTTGAATTTGTCACCCCTGAGGACGTGGACAAGGCCATGGGAGCGATGAGTGCCTCCACCTGTTTACTGGACCCGTGCCCCTCCTGGTTGGTTTCGACCAGCACAAGGCTTTCTCCAGATGATTATCAACGCAACTTTGCAGCAGGGATTTTTCCCACAACCATTAAAGGAAGCAGTGGTAAGACCCCCTCCTCAAGAAGCCGTCTCCCTGGACCCAGCTGTTTTGAAAAACTATCATCCCTTCTCCAACCTTCCTTTTTTAGGGAAGGTTGTTGAGAAGGTGGTGGTGCTTCAACTCCACCGGACCTTGAATGAAACATATTATCTATACTCCTTTCAGTCTGGTTTCCGGCTTGGGTACAGCATGGAAACCGCTTTGGTCGCCCTGACCGATGATCTCTGGTGGGCCAGGGATAGAGGTTTAGGTTTAGGTTTATTAGCATTTGTAGGCCGCCCTTTTCCCTGAGGGGACTCAGGGCGGCTCACACAAAACCAGGAAGGGGGGGATACAACATTAAGATAACAACATATAATAAAATAATAGACAACATACATTCATCATTCGGGCGGGGTAACGATCCTTATCCCCAGGCCTGACGGGCGAGCCAGTTCTTCAAGGCTATGCGGAAGGCTTGGACGGTGGAGAGGGTACGAATCTCCACGGGGAGCTCGTTCCAAAGGGATACCAGCTAGAGGATATTCCTCTAGCTGGTGCTTCTTGACCTCTCAGCGGCTTTCGATACCATCGACCATGGTATCTGTTGTGACTCAGCAGATGTCTGCTGTGGGTCTTTTCGGGATACAAGATTCATTATGCAGCTGGGGCTTGTTAGAGGCAGGTTTGGAGATAAAAGGATGGATGCTGCCACGCCCTAGCCGCAGGAGTCAATGTTCCTTCGTGCGTTCCTTGATCCTTGATTGTGGTTTCTTTGCTGTACACTTGGAAAAGTGGTTTGACTTCTGTAACCCGGATTCGTAGTGACTTTGGAAGAAGGGCTTTGCTTTCATTTGATTCACCTTGTATTGCCGTAAGAAAGATTTGTTTTTCAGTTTGTTATCTTCTGGCAGAGACTGTATTTATGTTATTTTGGCTCGCAGCCACTTTGAACTGAGAACTGATAAAGAAAAGTCCTTTTAAGTTTATTTGTCTTGTCATCTGTTATCGAGCCGAGAAGTGGGGACAGAACAGGTATCCTTCTGTGATGCCTGGGGGAGGTGGGAGTGAGAGGCACCATTTTATGGGGGTTCTCCTCTTACCTCTCTGACAGGTCGCAGTCGGTGTTGGTCAGGGGGGGCAAAGGCCGACCCCTAGGCCCCTCGAATGTGGTGTGCCGCAGGGTTCGGTCTTGTCCCCCTTCCTATTTAACATCTACATGAAGCTGCTGGGTGAGATCATGCGACAGCATGGGGTAAAGTATCATCAGTATGCCGATGATACTCAATTATATCTTTCTGCCCTTTGCCAGCTCAGTGAAATGGACGGTGGAAGTGATGTGCCGATGCCTGGAGGCTGTTAGGGTCTGGATGGGGGCAAACAAACTTGTGCTCAATCCCGATAAGACTGAGTGGCTTTGGATGTTGCCCCTGAAGGACTGTTTGGACAGTCCATCCTTAACCCTGGGGGGAGAAAATTTACGCCCCTCAGAGAAGGCTCACAATTTGGGAGTCCTCCTGGATTCACAGCTGAAATTGGAGCATCATGTGTTGGCTGTGACCAGGGGGGCCTTTGCCCAAGTTCGTCTGGTGCACCAATTGTGGCCCTATTTGGACCGGGATGTGCTTCTAATGGTCACTCATGCCCTTGTCACCTCGAGGCTGGATTGCTGTAATGCGCTCTACATGGGGCTACCCTTGAAAAGCGTTTGGAGACTGCAGTTAGTTCAGAATGCGGCCGCACGTGCGATATTGGGTGTGCCGAGGTACACCCACATTACACCTATCCGCCGTGAGATGCACTGGCTACCTATTGGTCTCTGGACACAATTCAAGGTGTTGGTTATTACCTTTAAAGCCCTACATGGTTTAGGGCCAGGAGACCTTCGAGACCGCCTGCTGACACATATCTCCCAGCGGCCAGTAAGATCACATAGATTGGGCCTCCTTCAGATGCCGTCGCCCAAACAATATCGGCTGGTGGGCCCTCAGTAGAGACCCTTCTCGGTGGCTGCTCCGACTCTTTGGAACCATCTCCCCCCAGAAATCCAGACCATACCCAATCTGATGGCCTTCAGGAAATCTGTAAAAATCTGGCTGTTCCGGCAGGCCTGGGGCTGTTGACCTCACTGTAGAGGTCCGGCCCCAACTAGAATGAATGTATCAGGGGTGTCTGTTCTTTTAAATTGTTTTGTCGGTATGTGCTTTTTATATTTCTTGTAAGCTGCCCGAAGTCCTTTGGGATTGGGCGGCATATAAAAACTCCAAATAAATAAATAAATAAATAAATAAATAAATAAATAAATAAATAAATGAATGAATGAATGAATGAATGAATGAATGAATGAATGAATGAACGAACGAACGAACGAACGAACGAACGAACGAACGAACGAACGAACGAACAAACAAACAAACATAATGGCTCATTACCTAGTTTAAGGATATTGAACTGCTTTTCCACATTGGACGCTTTAGAAACTCAAGAATAAGTTTTCAGACTAAGAAAACAATCAAACTTCCCCTAATTGTTCCCTTCTTGATTCTCAAATTAGGATTATTCTCCTGAGTCAAATAAAACTCTTTTCTCCAACTGCACACTTTTGTGGCAATGCTCATTCCCAATTCCCCTTCTAATTTTTATAAGCATGTATTATTTATTCTCCTTTGAAATTTCCACCACCACAATTAGTTGCCAATCAATGTGACGACAAATGGGATAGACAGCACCCGATTCTCTGATTTGTAACAGCCTCCTTCTGTGATGAGAGCAGAGGTTGGGGTAAAGCTGGGCAAATACTGTAGCAATCTGAAATTGCAGATAAAACTTCCAAATCTGGGGGCAAACTGGAACTTCTTCACTGTAATTGTAGACTCAGAGATTTAACTCTGTGCTGAAGAAAGAACTATAGGAAGGTTTCCTGCAGTGTATGTCAAATGTTGTTGCTGATGCATATACAGCTTTTTCTGCTTCAGATTCTGTCTCAAATTCCCTGTGCCAGTATGCTGGTGAAATGTCCATTTAAGGTGATAATAGAAGAAAAGGAATGGTTCCATTACTACAAGCCAGGAGACTACTGGATTACAGGAATAATGTCTGGAATCGTAGCTCGATTGTATGAATTTTCGTTCTCAACGTCTCCAACTCACCAACTTAAAAGGTAATTGTCCGCACGTCCAGGATTCTGGTGATTGATTTTACCTGCTCCAATGTCTTTTCTAGGAATGATTTCCATTCCCCGATTCCTTATCTTGAGAAAGGCAAATTCATTATTGCTTCTCCCAATTTCCTTTAGAGGAAAGGCTCCTGGGAAACATGATGATTTTGTAAAAGTTCATTTCAAGTTCTTCCACAAGTGTCACGGGAAAACTGGGTACTGCCAACACTGTCCCACAATGACCTTCGCGTGGATGGAATTCTGTCTACTTTCAAAATAATGACCATGAGGCTCTGGAGAGTCAGCAACTTATTTATTCCCATTTATTTAATTTATTTATGAATAATAGTTCAATAGTAGCTCCTAATAAAGTGATTGAATGAATACCTTAGAATAGAGGAAGATCTCATGTATTTTCTCCCCACTGTTTCTTTCCCTTCATTTATTCCATAATTTATACCACCCTCTCCAGTATTTCTTTCCACCCTTTACAACTTTTGCCATTTTCATCTCATAGAAATTTCAAAAATGTCTATCCATTGCAAAGTCCAAATAAATTGAATACTTTAATTGAATAATGAGTACCTGATTATCTTTTTGGCTTTGCACCACATAGATATAAAGCTACAGTAAATATGACATGCTTTCATCAAAATCCAAACTGAAGATTAATTTATTGGAATTTGTCAAAGAAAAACAAGAGAATAAAAATACAATGAGAGGGACAATTTGCAAATTAGTGCACTTTTTATGTAAGGTCCATGGAAGTCAATTTTTGACTGAAACTGTGAATTTTCAACCACCGAGGTGGCGCAGTGGTTAAATGCAGCACTGCAGGCTACTTCAGCTAACTGCAGTTCTGCAGTTTGGCTGTTCAAATCTCACTAGCTCAGGGTTGACTCAGCCTTCCCTCCTTCCGAGATGATTAAAATGAGGACCCGGATTGTTGGGGGCAATGTGCTGACTCTGTAAACCGCTTAGAGAGGGCTGAAAGCCCTATGAAGCGGTATATAAGTCTAACTGCTATTGCTATTGCTATTTTGTAGCTGAGACAACAGAGTCATGTAGGGCATTCCAGACTTTGACAACTTTATTACAGAAATCATATTTTTTACAGTCAAGTTTAGAATGATTTACATGGAGTTTAAAGCGGTTGTTTGCTTACATATTATTGTGAATAAAACAGAAAAAATAATTTACAGGTAAAACATTACTACGTATAATTTTGTATGCAATACCTAGGTCTGACTGCAAGCAATGCAGTTCTAAGTTATCCAAGCGGAGAATTTTGAGCCTAGTAGCATAAAGAACTCTATTTTGTACAGAAGAGTGCAAGAAGAGTGCAGGAGTAGAGTTGAACAAAACTCTAAAATTGGTCTACCGTACGTTTTATAAGAGCTAATTAGCAATACAAAGTTTCCAGAAAAAAAGCTTCTCAAAATAAAGTTTATAACTGTTAATGCTTTTTTAGTAATGCTGATAAAGTCAGCTTTGGAGTATAAATCGTCAGAGATAAGTACACCTGGGTCTCTGACAAAGTGAGTGTCATTTGCTAGATCAATGCCACCTACCTTATACTTGACATTCTGATTACATTTACCAATAGGTAAGACAGAGCCAAATAGTGGAGATCACTTTGCAAAATAACAGAATTATCTGTAGAATTGAATAATTTTGTGTGATCGATAAAAATGTGATCAATTTAACAGCAATCAATAATTGCTGTTAAATTGATCACATAAATCGTTGCTATAGAGGAAAAAAAGATGATGAAATTTCTTACGTTGCAGTATAAACACCTTTTACCACCTTCTGCCCTTCTTGTTGGCTGTTCATGAAGTCAATCGGAACTCTTGGCTCTTACCTAACATCACCCTGGGATACAACATCTATCAGAACTTTTTCAGTGCAAGAATGACATATGAGGCCATGCTGGATGTGCTGTCTACAGGACAGGAGAGCGTCCCAAATTACAGATGTGGAAGACAAAAGAACCTGCTGGCAGTTCTTGAAGAGATGGATTCTGAACTCTTTGATCATATATCTAATGTCATGAGCATCTACAAAATTCCACAGGTATAAAGGAAAATGGAATTAATTCCAAGTTGTAAAATGTTCAGATTTGAATAGAAGGCAACACTTGAACATATTTCTCCAAATAAAGTTCTCCAAATAAATTGAAAGTCAGAGAGTAAGAAATAATTTTTAATTCACAAAGTATGTGAATTGTATGTGTGCGGGCACATACATATGTAGTTATGTAGTTTCTAAGATCAGTTGGCTTGCCCACCCGGACCCGCCCTATACTGTCTTAAATGTATGCAATTTTCAGCTCAGCTGATTCACACGGTACAGAGGATTTCTGTGACTCACCTGTTTTACTTACGGGGGCGGCCTTAGAAGGTAAGCTGTAGAGTGGCGATGGTGAACCTTTTTTAGCTCATGTGCCATAAGCGGGGGGAGAGCAGGGGCGGTCATGTGCAGATTTGCCGCACCCATAATACAATGCGTGACCCCACCTCCCAGTGTGCAGGATTTCAAGGAGCAGTCAAAATGACCCTCTGAACAAAGCAGAAGTCACTTCCGGGTTTTTCGGAGGTTCGTTTTAAACGCTCCGAAGGCTTCAAGGACCTTCAGGAGGCTTCCCTGGAGCCTTTGGAGCAGTCAAAATGACCCTCTGAGCAAAGCGGAAGTCACTTCCGGTTTGCCAGGGAGGTTGTTTTGACTGCTCTGAAGGCTTCAGGGACCTTCAGGAGGCTTCCCTGAAGCCTCCGAAGCAGTCAAAACCACCGTCTGAAAATCCATTCCTGAACTTCCGGTTTGCCCATACAGCCAGTTTTTTACACTCTGGAGGCTTCAGGGAAGCTTATGAAGCCTCCGGAGGGCCTCCGAAGGGCCTCTGAAGGGGCAGGGGAGGCAGTTTTTGCCCTCCCCAGGCTCTAATAAAGCCTCTAATAGAGCCTTGGGAGCGCGAAAAAAGGCTTTTTAAAAGGGTGAACTCAGCTGGCCAATGGGTGCATGCACGCTGGCCAGGTGACAAGGCAGCGCCTCATGTGCCCTGACAAATGGCTCAATGTGCCCCCCGTGGCACGTGTGGCATAGGTTCACCATCACTGCTGTAGAGCTTGAAATTGGTGTATTTTAAATGCTGCAAATGGGTGCAAATTGCATACTCACAGAACCGGTTGTTAAACTGGTTGCATCTCACCACTGTATGCACAAACGCGCGCGCGCACACACACACACACACACACACACACACACACACACACACACACACACAAACAAACATCTTAGGAATCAGAAAGCTAAAATGGACATGAATGGGTGAATTTAATTCAGATGATCAACAGGTAGACTACTGTGGGCAAGAATCCCTCAAAAGAAATGGAGCAGCCTTCATAGTCAATAAAAGATTAGGAAAAGCAGAAATGGGAAACAATCCCCAAAATGACAGAATGATCTCAGTTTGAATCCAAGGAAAACCATTCAACATCACAGCAATCCAAGTCTATGCCCAAACCACTGGTGCTGAACTGGATGAAGTTGACCAGTTTTATGAAGGCCTATAGTACCTTATAGAATTAACACCCAAAAATGATGTCATGGGGGATTGGAATGCTAAAGTAGGAAGGCAAAACTTAACTGGAAAAACAGGCAAGTTTGGCTTTGGAGTACAAAATGAAGCAGGTCACGGGTTGGTAGACTTTTGTCAAGAAAATACGATGGTCATAGTAAACAATCTCTTCCAACAACCCAAGAGATTACTCTACACTTAGACATCACCAGATGGTCAACACAGAAATCAGATTGATTATGTGCTCTGCAGCCAAAGATGGAGAAGCGCTATACAGACATTAAACATAAGACCAGGAGCTGACTGTGGCTCAGATTATGAGCTTCTCGTTGCAAAATTTGGGTTTAAAATGAAGAAAATAGGGAAACACACTAAGCCTCTCAGGTATGAACTTAATCATATTGCTGATGAATATATAGAAGAGGTGACAAATAGATTTAAGAAATTAGGTCTGATTCCTTAGATCTATGGATGGAGGTTCACAATATTGTACAAGAGGTAGCAACTAAAACCATGCCATAGAAAAAGAAATGCAGGAAAGCAAAATGGCTGTCTGAGGAAGCTTTACAAATAGCTGAAGAAAGAAGGGAAGTGAAAGACAAGGGAGAAAGAAGAAGATACACCCAATTGAATGCAGAATTCCAAAGAATAGCTAGAAGAGATAAGAATGACTTCTTAAATGAACAGTGGGGAAAAAAAGAAAACAATAGAAAAGGGAGGACCATTCAGAGATCTCTTCACGGAAAATGGAAATATGAAGGGAACTTTTGATACAAAGATGTGCATGATAAAGGACCAAAATGGCAGGGACCTAACAGAGGCAGAAGAGGTTAAGAAGTGGAGGCAAAATTACACAGAAGGACAAAAGAAGAATGAGCTTAATATCCCTGATAACCACGATGGGGTGATCACTGACCTGAAGCCGGACATTCTGGATTGTGAAGTCAAATGGATCTTAGGAAGTCTGAGAAACAACAAAGCTAGTGGAGGTGATAGTATTGCAGTTGAGCTATTCAAAATCTTAAAAGATGATGCAGTAAAAGTGCTACACTCATTCTGCCAGCAAATTTGGAAAACTCAACAGTGGCCATAGGATTGGAAATGGCCAGTTTACATTCCAATCCCAAAGAAGGCAATGCTAAAGAATGTTCAAACTACTGCACCATTGCACTCATTTCACATGCTAGCAAAGTTATGCTCAAAATCCTACAAGCTACGCTCCAGTAGTATGTGGACCAAGAACTTCCAGAAGTGTCGGCAGGATTTCAAAGAGGCAGAGGAACTAGAGAGCAAATTGTCAATATACGCTGGATCAGAGAGAAAGCTTGAGTTCCAGAAAAACATCTACTTCTGCTTCATTGACTATGCTAAAGTCTTTCATTGTGTGGATCACAACAAACTGTGGCAAGTTCTTAAAGAAATGGGAGTACCAGACCAATTAAAGAGTTTATATAGAAATATTTGAAATCAATTATATGAATGAAGACAATGAAATAATATACCAATATTAAACAATTTCATTACTGGGGGTTTTCAAAAAGAGACAGGACAGTCATTTGTCTGAAATGGTATTGGGTCTCCTGCTTGAGGACTAGAGCAGAGGTGTCACTTGATTTCATTGAAGGCTGCATCAGGGTTGTGTTTGACTTTTGCGGTGAGGTGAGGCCAAGGTGGATGTGGCCAGCTTGATGTCATTTGTGTCTGGGAGGGCCTATGATAGCTCAAATGCTCTGCCAGCAGAAATGGGCTCCCAAGTTCTGTTTTCAGATGGGACAGCTCCTGCAACCTTCTACCAGTGAAAACAGTGCTCGGGTGAGGTGGGGCATCATGCTCTAGCTCTCTTTTTGCTGGCAGAGCCACCGTGGGCTATTTTCAGGGCAGGCCCATGGGCCAGGTGTAAGCACCCTGCAGGCCGGATCTGGGCCTTGAGTTTGATACCCCTGGTCTAAGGTGTCCTGCTTGAATAGAAGACACCCCAGTTCTATTCTGATTGACTAATGGACTGAGTGAATGGGTGAGTTATAATGTGAGCTGACGGGTTCTCTATGAGGATCACCCATGAACATTACCCACAGATAATTCAGAGCTCCCTGGTTTCAAAGGGAGCATACAAAGAAAAAAATACAGGACATCAAGCAAACTACCAATATTCATGCAGTTATTGTTTTAAACTTCTCTCAGCTGTGGGGAAAGGCCCTTAGATATACTACCTGACATTTATCATTAAAACTGGCACAAACTACCAATAACTTTTCTTTTATCTTTAGATCAACTACAGTGTCATCAACCAGATGGCTGAGCAAAATCGTCATTTGCCTTTTTCATATCGGTTGACCCCAAACCAAGAACCTCCTTACTCAGCCATTGTCCAGCTTCTCCTGCATTTCCAATGGACGTGGATTGGCCTCCTTTCTCGGGACAATGAAAAAGGAGAAAAATTCAAAAGGCATTTGGAAGTTCTCACTCTAAAAAATGGGATTTGCATTGTCATCTCAGGAACCGTCCCAGAAACAAATATGCTGACAAGTGCTGAAGAAAAAGTGCAAGAAAAAAGGAACATGTTCTATTCTCTTATGATAAGTCAAATAAAAATTATAGTATGCCAACTGGACTATCAAGCCTCAGTTATGTTAGCACAAACAATAAAAGGAATTGATATGATTACTGCATCCCTTGTGGGACGGGTGTGGATGGCAACAACTTTGACAGATTTAAGTGTAGGTATGCTTGCCCACTCCGTTGATCTCCAAAATAAACATGCTTTGTTTTCCTTCCCCATCCATAGAAAGAGAAGGGCTCAGTATTATGACTATAAATCTTATGCATCTATGGTCCTAGTGTATGGAAAGAAAGCATTCCAATGTTCCTATTCAAGTCCTCTGTTATCTAAGAAAGTTTGGAAAAAATGCAGAGAAAAAGAGAAATGGAAATTCCCACCCCATGATGTGATTGCAAGAATCCTGTCTCAGGATTCCTCCAGTATTTCCCAAATAATTCAAGCTGTGTCCTGGGTCCTCAATGCTGCTTCTTCTTCCCAATGGAGTAAGAGGAGAATGCGGGGTAATTATCATCAATCACCCCAGATTGTGAAGCCATGGCAGGTAAGTCTTCTCCTTTGAGGTTCCTTTGATTCTCCCCTTCCAATTCCTCAATATTAAATTAGATGTAGAAGAACCCTAACCCTAACCCGGAAGAAGCTTCTTGGATAAGAAGTGAAAAATCTTTGAGGAAAAAAAAAGAAATTGCCTCTTGAAAAAAGCATCTTTGGAACAACCATATTTGAATCCCTCAAATATTGAAAAAGTGATATCATGTCTCCCCCCACTCTTTTCCTTAGACTAGACATACCAAATTCCTGGAACCTTTTCTTGAAATGTTTTAACCTACAGTCCTCTAATCCTTTTCTTTCTTGCTCTTCTCTGCAATCTTTCTAGAGTTTCAACATCTTTTTTATATTGTGCTAACCAGAACTGGATGCAGTATTCCAAATGTGGTCGTACTAAGCTTTTGTAAAGTGACACTAAATCTTCACATAATTTTGATTCTATCCAGGGGTGGGTGCTTACCAGTTTTAACCTCTTCTATAGGAGAAGTTCCACATATCTACAGTGCCGTTTAGAACCGGTTCCACCTTCCTCCCCCCACCCATCCGGACATCATCAAGATGAAGAGCAAAAGGAGGAATTCTGGGAGTTGAAGTTCACAAGTCTTAAAGCTGTTAAGTTTGAACACCTCTAAGGTTTTTTTTTCTAAAGGGTTAGGGGTGCAAAGGTCTTGCAACTTGACAGATTTAAGACTTGCGTGTTTCAAATTCCAGAGTTTCTGAGCCAACATTTTGGTTGCTAGAACATTGTTAAGTAAGTTTCACCACATTTTGCAAGTTGGCCATGCCCACCTGGTCGCAAGCCACTCCTACAAAGCAGGCCAAACCTACGGAAGAGGTTCTAAATTTTTTTTTGAAACCCATCACTTATTCTATCCCTGTATTAATGCAGCCTAGGATTGTACTGGTATTTTTGGCTGTTGCCACACACTGTTGGCTCATATTTAAGTGATTGTCCACTAGGACTCCAATATCCTTCGCCCAGTTTCTGGCATTAAGCCATGTTTCACCTAGTCTACACCTATAGCTTAAGTGCAAAACCTTACTTTTATCTATGTTGAATTTCATTTGGTTAGATAGGGCCCACGTTCAAGTCTTTCAAGATCTTTTTGGATCTTGAGCTTGTCTTCTGGGGTTTTGGCTATTCCTGCCAGCTTAGTGTATTCTGCAAATTTGATCAGTTGCTTTTCTATTACCTCATTGAAGTCATTTATGAAGATATTTTTGAGGAGTACTGGGCCTAAGATGAAACCTTGAGGTTACCTCACTGCTTACTTCCGACCATATGGATGCAGTTCCCTGGAGGTTTGTCAACCAGTTACCTGGTGGTGGTCATGTCTATTCCACATTTTCAAGAATGTGATGTAAATATTTGAAAAAGATTTGTGAAGCCCTGGAGAATAACTGAGCGAAGCTTCCTGTGAAATGCTGAATAAAACTCTTTCAGATTGTCTTGATGATCTGAAGTGGTTGCATTATTCAGAGAATTTCCAATCTAGAACAATAAAGCAAGAAAAACACATTGAATAAAGGCTCTAATTGTCATGGTTTTTTCCTATGATTCTGCAGCTTCATAGGTTCCTGAGAAACTTCCAACTTCACAATATTTCCAGAGAAGAGATTTCTTTTGATGAAAATGGAGTTCCTGTTGGTGACTTTGATATCATGCAATGGGCATCATATTTTAAAAAGTCTCCTGCGGGTGTGAAATTTGGGAATGTAGAAAGACAATCCCCCTCGGAAGTCAAGATTTCTGTCAATCAAAGTGCCATCCAATGGCCAACTTCATTTAACAAAGTAACTGATGCTCCTTAGTTTTTGGTCTTCTATTTAACTCCATATGTGGAAATGTTTCTGCTTAGAAATAATTCTGATTGAGGCCAATTGTAATAACTTCCAAATAAGAGAACTTAAAGCCTCATTAATTTATTAGATATAATTTTGCTTTAGAGGTTTTTCAATAATTTATCGCACATTGGAACCTGATGTACCATCAATGGTAATGTGGAACTGGCAATCTACATTATTAAACTGGAATATGTTGCCATAAGTTATAGTACATCAAATCATCTTGTTTTCAGTAAGAGAAAATCCAGTATGTCTATGGAGATTCTCAGTCATCCAGGGCATGGTTTCAAATGGCATATGGATTTTGTTTTCCCTTGAAGATATTTCACTTCTCATTCAAGGAGCTTCTTCAGTTCTGACTGAATGGTGGAGGATGGCAAGATTTGGAACTGCTGCAAAGACAGTGTTGTAAACAGGATAAAGATTCAGCAATTGCAGGAAGGTTCCACACCCATTTTTACTGGTCACATGACCCTGAGGGCACACATAAATTCCAAGTGGCCTCAACAAGTTTCAGAAATGACCAGATGACTGCAAGGCATATAACTCCTTCCATACTCCACCATTCAGTCAGAATTGGAGAAGCTTCTGGAATGAGAGGCAAAATGTCTTCATGAGTAAAAAGATCAACTGACTTTTGAAAAAGCACCTTTGAGAGAAAATATACAATATGAAGAGTTTATCCCACTGAACTGCATAAGAGAAAGAAGTCATTAAGAATGTGGTGAGGGAAATGAGGGCAGCTTTAAAAAGTCATTTACATATGATGATACAATAACAAGTTGTGTGAAAGAAAGATAGGGACTCTAGAGAAAGCTATATGTTGCAAGTTTCCTGAGAGAGCAAAGATGGAGAAAAAAATATACTGTATTTTTTGGAGTATAAGATGTACTTTGGAGTATAAGATATTTTTTTTGCTTGTTTTCTTCTACAAAACCTAGATGTTTCTTATAGGCTGGAGCATCTTATACTCCAAAAATACGGTCTAGGTTATAGCATTCTCATACATGCCCTAACGAGCATGGAGAATTGCACTGGATCTAATTTCCTTTGGAAAAAAGAATAGGGCAATGAGTCTGTTTTGGGATCTACAGTGGAGATTGATAGAAAAAGAGAATGGCCTTTGATTTGCCCCTTGCAAAGTTCATGCCACTACTCCTTCACTGATTTTGCTCAATGTGTTCCTGAGCTTCTGGAAGCCCCTTGATTTCAGTAAACCCTTCTAATTCATACAATGCCTTGAAATAATCTTTCTATTTATGTTTAGATGGTGCCTTATGCAAGATGTACAGAAGGTTGCTCCCCGGGTTACACCAAGCTTGTGAGAGAGGGAGCCCCAGTTTGCTGCTACGACTGTTCTCTGTGTATGGAAGGAACATACTCTGTGCAAGAAGGTACAGTAAGTGGCGCCAAAAATAATAAAAAAATTAGGATATAATCAATATTCTCTATTGTTTTGCGGGGATATTGGATAAAGAAGCAAGAAAAACATGAACTTTCTTAAAGCATTCCCAAATCTTTCGGACACCAAATTTTATGTGATGATGTGAGCATTTAAATAAATAATGAAGGGTAACTGATTTCTATTGACTAGTTACTTTCTTGTTAGGTTTTAGGAAAGAGGATAAATTTTGAGAGCTGATAATCACATTCATCTTTAGCCTTTAAAAATAGTGTTGATTATTTTAGTTAATGTTGTATCATATGAATATCCCTGGGCAGAAATATTATATTATTCCTTGAAAATGAAGTAGTTGATTTCTTATGCTGTTTTCATGCTCCTACAGTTGCAGAAACAGTTACATGCTAACCATTTTTTCCAGATGCAGCCCATTGTGAAAAGTGTCCAGATGACAAGTATTCCAATAAGAAGAGGGATCAGTGTGTCCCCAAAAGAATAAGCTTCTTATCCTATGAAGAGTTGTTGGGATTCATCCTGGCTTTCTTTGCCATTGCTTTGTCCATAACCACTGCCTTTATTCTGGGGATCTTCATTAAATACCGAGAAACTGCCATAGTCAAAGCTAATAACCGGGACCTCACCTACATTCTTCTGATCTCCCTTTTGCTTTCTTTCTTGACCCCCCTTCTGTTTATTGGTCATCCCAAGAAAGTGACTTGCCTTCTTCGGCAAGTCACATTCAGTTTCATTTTCTCAGTTGCTGTCTCTTCCTTGCTGGCAAAGACAATTATGGTGGTAGTTGCATTTTTGGCCACGAAGCCAGGCAGCAGCATGAGGAAATGGCTGGGGAAGAGTCTGGCCAACTCTATTGTTTTATCCTGTTCTGGTATTCAATTATGCATCTGTATCATGTGGCTGGCAATCTTTGCCCCATTCCCAGATTCTGACTTTCATTCCCAACCAGAACACATCGTGCTGCAATGCAATGAAGGATCTGTCATCATGTTCTACTCTGCCCTTGGCTACATGGGTTTCCTGGCTGCCATTTGCTTCTTTGTGGCATTTCTGGCTCGAAAGCTGCCTGGTTCCTTCAATGAAGCTAAACTGATCACCTTCAGCATGTTGGTTTTTTGCAGTGTTTGGATCTCCTTTGTCCCCACCTACCTGAGCACCAAGGGGAAATATATGGTGGCTGTGCAGATCTTTTCCATCCTGGCCTCCAGCTTGGGTTTACTGGGCTGCATCTTTATCCCCAAATGCTACATTATTATCCTGAGACCTGACTTGAACACCAAAGAACATCTGATGATGAAAACTCACTAAG